>NC_058131.1:600621682-600633021 GCF_016433145.1 Gracilinanus agilis | reverse complement strand
CTTTCTTTCTTTCTTCCTTCCTTCCTTCCTTCCTTCCTTCCTTCCTTCCTTCCTTCCTTTTCCAATTTTTCAATTCACTTAAACTCCTTTGGGTTTTCATCCAGGGTTAGGAAGCATCTGAGTGACACCCCATAGGAAACTTGAGTCTCCAAAGTAATTTCTTCAGATCCTTTTCCTAGGGAGAGGCATCCAGCACCAGACTGGACTGCTAACTTTGGGATACTTCTACACAAATCCTGCCATCCATTTCAGTGTATACAAATGGTGTGCTCGTTGTGTGTTTCCAAAGCATTGTTTCAAGGACTTAAAAGTCAGCTGGGAGAAAATAATGGCTTTCAGACTGAAAGTTGGGAGAAACAGTAGGTAGAACCTAAATTTCTTTGCTATCAAAGACCTCAAGGAACTTAGAAGGGATAGCAAAAGGAAAGGACATTGTATGTAGATCTTTTGGGGGTACCTTGACAGTAGATATGATTTAACCATTTCATAGACTGGAAAAACGACTAAGGCACAAGGTTTGCAGAATGATTTGCTAGGGGCTCCACAGTGGCTGAGGAGGACCAAAACTCACATCTTTTGACTCTTTGTCCTTTTCCTCTTTGGTATAATCAGCAGACAATTGAAAATTAAAAGAAGGCAGGAAGAGTAAAAATGAAGGATGATGAAATCTTATGGAGAGATGTAATAGAGAAAACTTTGACCTGGAAGTCACAAGAAGCTGGTCGAAAATCTGACTCTGCTATTTAACTCCTTACATGTCCATGGTTAAGTAATTTTCTCTCTTGGTCTCAGTTTCCTCATTAAAAAAAAAGACTATCTTTTCTAATGCTAAATCTTGTGATTTTGTGATCATGCATATTTTGCTTCACCATTAATAAATACTAATTTAATATTTATTGCATGCTATTATCTTGCCTGGTATATGGCAGTGCTATAATATCTGTGTTAGTCAGGAGCCAGCATACCTCCGGCCTCTGGCCCCAGACATTCTATGGGAAACTCCAGTTTAATCCATCCCACACTACAATTGGGGAGAAGGAGCTGTAGGGAGATCCTAGTCCTATTTCTTAATCCCCATTATACATTTTATGAGACCTTAACAGACTAAAGCTAGACTGGGTATTAAACTCCCCAGGAGCATAAAGATCAACTATGGGGGAGGGAAGCAGGTATTCTGAGAGGTAAACACTGGAGTGAAGGGAGGTACACCAAGGTAGCCAGACCTTCTTCAGGGCTCCAGTCACTCAATGAACATTCATTAAGCACTTACAATAGTTCAGGCACTGGGCCACATGATATGAAGAAAAGTAAAAGATAGTCCTTACTCACAAGGAACTCATAGTCTAATGGAAGAGACAACATTCAAACAACTATGTCAGAACCAGACATATGCAAGGTAAATTGGAGATGATGTTAGAGAGAAGGTACTAGCTTAAAGAGGGATCAGAAAAACCTTCTTGTAGAAGGTGGGTCTTTAGCTGGGGTATGAAGAAAGCCAGGAAATAAAGGCAATGAGAGAGAATTCTAGGTATGGTAGATCTCCAGAAAAAATGTATTGAGTGGAAAGAGAGAGGGTCTAGTTTGAAGAACAGCAAGGAAGCCAGTGTCATCAAATCTCAGAGTGGGAGGTGGCTAAGGTATATGAATTCTGGAAAGATTAGGAGGGGGTTAAATTATGATGGGTTATAAGTAGAATCACTAGGACTTGGCAACAGATTGAAAATGGGGAATGAGAGTAAAAAGTCAAGACTATAACTAGATTGTGAGCTTAGGTGACTGGGAGGACAAAGGTATTCTCAACAGTAATAGGAAATCAGGACAGGAAGATTTGGGGAAAAGATAATGAGTTCAGCTTCAGATATTTTGAGTTTAACATGTCTAAAATATCCAGTTCAAGATGTCTAATGGGCAATCGGAGATAGGAGTCTGGAGGTTAGGAAGGAGGTCAGGGGCTGAATAAGTAGATCTGAGAATCATCAGAATAGAGGTGATAATTGGATCCATGAGAAATGACAAAATCACCAAGGGAAATTATAGAGAGAGAAAAGAGAAGGCCCAGATCACAGCCTCCCAACATGAAACTTTAGTCCTTTTGTTATGGTGTACATATTTACCAAATTTAAAACTGGAAGTATGGTCTGACATCCCTTTTGCAAAACTTCAATTAATGTATACTTAATTTTCTTGAAATTTTAGCTATCTTGCAAAATGTGGGATGTCTGGTTGGTAGACCCATATATTTTTGTTGTAGTTTAGTCAATTAGATGTCTGACTCTTTATGATCTCATTTGGGATTTTCTTAGCAAAGATACTAGAGTGGCTTATCATTTCCTTCTTCAGCTCATTTTACATATGAGGAAACAGAGGAAAACAGAGTTAAGTGACTTGCCCAGAGTCACATTTACTTGCCCAGTAAATGTCTGAGGCTACATTTGAACTCAGGTTTTCCTTATTCTGGAGCTAGCACTCTATCCACTGAGACATCTACCTGCCCATCCCCATATATTGTTGTTTGTCCTTCATTTTTTGAAGAGGACCAATTCTATGGAGAGTGACTTCTTGACTTGTGCATGAATTGGATTTAAATGAGTCAGAGTTGCACAAAGTCATCTTCCTCTTTCTTCCAGGTCATCAAAACCCAGTGGCAAGCAGTGGCAAGACAAAAGTCAAGGTGACTGGTGATGACCCAGGATGAAGTGAATAATGCCTTCATGGCAGTTGGAACAAATCATTCTCATTCATCCATTATACTGGGTGAAGTCTTCGCCTGCTTGGGGTAGATCTCCTGGGACCATCTCAACAGGTTTGTGGCCAATTGATTACTCTCAACCTCTGCTGAGATGATCTACTAGGGTGTGACCACCATTCATTCTGTAGTTTCTTGGAGCTATAGGTGAGCTGAATTCAGAGAGAATAGAACCAGAATAGATACTAGGGACCCTGGTCAGGGTTGGAATAAGTTGGGACCCTGGCCAAAAACCTGGCCAAAAATAATAAGGATCCTTTGCCAAGTGACCCTTCTCTTCATCAGACTACATTAGGTCTGACTATACATAGGTTAGATAGAGTGGGCAGTCCATGATCATCTAGGGTGAGTAGCGCAATGACTGCTGGTTTTCAGGAAGCCCAGTCTCACAGCATCAGAGCTGGTAGCAGGAAAGGTAAACAATTCCTGCTTTGATTCATCTAGAAATCAGTTTTCCTCCCCACTCACATCCCGGGCTTTAAGTAGCTGAAGCAGCAGCCCTGCCCTGTTTATCTGCTTGCTGTGAATAGTCATCATGTTCAATTATTCAGCAAGCCTCAGTGATAACACATAGACTTGAGGCAAATGAGCAGGAAGTGGAAACCACAGACTCTTCCAACAAACCTTTAATTAGTTAAGCAAATCAGGGCAATAGAACTTCCTAAAGAACTGGCATCTGCCCCAGTCCCATATGAATGAGCACCTCAGAGGATGAGTTCACTTACATGTATTTGTCTGGAGAAACTTGAAGCAAGGAAGGTCAATATGGAGGCTTTGCTAGTAGTCCAGGTGATAAGTGACAAAGGCTTGAACTAAGATGTGGTCTCTAATGTTATGGGAAATTTAGGGAGACTTTTTTTTACTAGGGAAGCAGGTTCTCTGGGAATCATGGTCTTACCCCAATACAACTAATCAGTCCTGAGGATCCAGATGAAAGCAGTTATTAGTTTCAAGGACACTAGATTTCAGTATAGGATGCTACTTAGAGGATACTGGCCCTCAGTCTGTGAAAAATGATAGACTTCTCCCTAAAGGGAATTTATTCTACAAACATTTTCGTAGATCTTTCAAGCTGCGTAATTTGTTTTTCTAACCCTTAGTAACAACTCTTAGACAGAAGGCAAATAGGGTTAAATGACTTGCTGAGATCACACAGCTAGGAAACATCTGGAGCTAGATTTGAACTCAGATCCTCCCAACTCCTGGTCTGGCTCTTTATCCATTATGCCACCTAGCTGCCCCAAGTCACATAATGTTTAAACTTTCTTTATGCTTTTAAAACTTTTTCATTCCAGCTCCAATTCATATTTTTGTGACTCCTGTTTGCCTAGACCAGTGATGGGCATACTACCGCCCTTGGGCCAGATGTAGCCCCCTGAAATGTTCTATCCACAATGAAACTTCGAAAGAGTTGCCTTAGAAACTGTGACATATGAGCATTTCCTTTCCTTTGGCTCCTCTAAAAGTTTGCCCATCACTGGCCTAGACCATATTGGCGAACCTATGGCATGTGTGCTGGAGTGTGCCAGAGGGGGCTGTTCCCTTCTCCCTCTTCACACACACCTTAGGACATTTTTCATATGATCTGTCCCTCTGCCCAGCAGCTCAATGAGAACTCTTCCTCCCTCCCCTATCTGGGAAAAGGAGTGGGGGGCTCACATGGGCACTCAGTCTCTAAAGTCTCTAAAAGGTTTGCCATCACTGGCCTGACTTTTGCGATCAATTATTTTAGCTAAGCTCTCTCAGTTATCACTTCTAGGAACAATCAACTACATACTTTATTAAGCATCTATTGAATGCCTACTACTAGTTCTAGGATCTATGGGGAACACTAAGAAGTATAAGATATGGCCCCAACTATATAAAGAGCTTATTTCTATTAGTCCTTGGTAATTTGGTCCCTGGTAAGAAAAGAGGCAATAGCAGCAGGTGACTTATTTAGGACAGGTTTTGGGATCAGAATTGAATCTTATCTGAATTGGGGAGGGGTGGGGGCAGTATGGAGGGGGAAATCCTCCGGAGGTCATAGTTGCCTCCCTGTCCTGAAGCTAGAGGTTGTAACTTGAGGGGGCTGGAAAACCTGACAGGCTTAGCTGCAGCTTTGCAGTGATTTTAGAGAAGTAGAAAGAATGGGGCTGGAGGGAGTCAGACAATTTTAGCATAAAGAAGGATAGGAGGGCCAAGTCTAGCTTGAATCTTTCTTTAACAGGCACATCATCCTTGTATTGCCTACTTTGTCCTGAAAGAGGAACTCATGAAAAACTTCTGCATTGGAGTACTGAACTGAAGAAGAATTTTTGGGACCCCAAGCCCTGATGAATCCCTTATGACTCACATTTTGCCCAAGGCATTGATATAGGAGGGAAAAGAATATAGAATTCCCCTTCTCTATATTCCAGTGGTTGGCATGTGACAATCTTTATACTTCTACTAGTAAAAAAAAAAGAATTTCAAAAAGCCCTAGATATGAGACCCAAAGAATCCCAAAGATCTGTATTCCCTCTCTTCTCTTCCTTACCAAGTCACAATCATTCTCAAAACTCAAAACTAGTTACCACTGGAAATATGGTGAGTAAAGGTGGTATCATTTCTCTCTTCCCATCTTCTCACCCCCAGTATTAACAACTCTTTAGTTGGTACCTCTTGACCTTTCTCTTCCTCTTCTTCACCATCAGCTGGGGGACCAGTGACCAAATGCAGGAGACTTCTCCTTCCTAAAGACAAATGGAAGTGTGATGAACCCCTGTCCTGTGTTAGCAGCACACCAGGTCAGATCTTGAGGGCTCCTAGTGTGACCACAGGTCTCCCACTGAGAACAGTCCAAGAACGGGTCCCCAGCAGCCCATCTCTGAGCAGGAGGCAAAACGAGAAAGGCTCATAACCTTGCTTAGTAGCTCTGCAATGTGATCCCTGCCCTCCTTGGCCACACCCCCTGTCTCTGAGTTATAAGATCTCCTTTTCCCTCAAAGCCACCAGAGCACCAAGGCTGCCCCCCTCTTGATACTCAGAGGTTCCCTCTTCTGAGTGCCTGTAGCTGGGGTTGCCAGGCCAGGCTAGGAGCGAGGGAAATCACCCAAGATGGCCTGGAATACTAACCTTCGGTGGCGTCTGCCACTAACCTGCTTCATCTTACAGGTGGTCATGGTGGTCCTGTTTGGGGTATTTGTGCGCTACAATCCCGAGGCGGATGCACACTGGAATGAGGAGAAGAAGAAACAGAACATTTCGAGCGATGTAGAGAATGACTTCTACTACCGGTACCCAAGTAAGTAGAAATACAGGATTAGTCCTTGAGGCAACTGACAAACACCCTTCTGTGGCATTCTCCTGAAACTTCTGACTCTCTGCTTGGCAAACCTCCCCTTTCCACTTCTAGACAATCCCTCCACCTCCACATCTGGCTTAGGCAACACCCTTTAGTCTTCAGTACTGGGCCAAAACTCCTGGGCTCAGAAGGAGGCCAGAAGGTTCAAACACCAGACTCCGTCCCCTTTGTTCCTATAGTCCACATTCCACATACCTTCAAGGTTTAAACCTTACCCAGATCTTAGCACTGTGAAGGAGGGATAGTGGAAAATGGTTGATCAAGATAAGAGCCCGGGCAGAAGGATAAGGAGCAGATCTAGGTTGTGGCTTTTATCTTTAGAAGAAAAGATTAAGAGGAAACAATGCTAAGTTAATTTTCATCTTCTCTCTGCCCTTTAAGCACGTTCTTTCTTGGACAGCAAAGCTTGCCTCATATTTGGTACAACCAAGTTATTTACCATACCTGGAAAAAATCCTAGGGCATGAAAAAATGTGTGTAGGTCTGAGACTTCAGGATATAACAGTAGTTCAAGTCATTGGGGGTGGGGAGAGACAGTAAATTCTGGACTCACAGGACTCAGATTGGCTCTGCTGCTTTGGGTCTCTCATGCCAATCATTTCATTTTTGGGGGGTGGTGGTAGAAATGATTGAATTAAATCAGATAATCTTTAATTTGACTAGATCAGGATTAGGGTTCACAAACAAGGAGTTTGAGAGTAGATTTCATGGGATCTGTGAATTTGAATGGAAAAAGTGACATCTTTATTTTACCTTAATTGGTTTCCTTTACAATCCTATGTATTTTATTTTACTTATTTAAAACATTATTCTGAGATAGGTCCATAGTCTTTACCAGACTGCCAAAGGGGTCCACAACACAAAAAAGTGAAGAATTCTTGAATGAGATGGTCTTTTCCAAACTCAAAATCTATGATCAGAGAAGTCTGCGGGGAGAAAAAAAGAATATAGCAAAAGCTCAACAGAATATAGCAAGGGCAACTTCTTGACCTGGTCTCCCCCATGTCCCTCTTTTACCACTATGAACATCCTTATGTATGATCAGAAGTTAGCCATTGGATTTGTCATTGTGACCTCTTAAGGACTCTATCCCACTCTCGGATTTTTGGTTCATATGTCTGCAACGGGATTGTCTTTATGAGGGTGGTCTGATTCTTGGGAAATACCTGGAGAATGCTCCTTGGCAAAAAGCCAAGGACTGCCAGAATTTGATTTGTGAGAATTCCATATGAGGCCAGAACATGGCAGTAGTGGATTCAGGAGGAAGTGGAAACTCCACATTCTCCCAACCATCCCCTTTGTCTTGGGGGAGCGGGGAGATAAGGACCCAGAAGAAAACTTTTTTCTCCAGATTTCTGGCCTGAGCTTGGTGGGTAGGAAAGCTTTCTGTGCCAGTCCTGAGAATGAATGAAGCAAAAAGGAGATTAGGTTTTGGATACTTGGAGAGAAGTGGGGGTGGGAAAAGGGAAGCTATTTATTTTGTAGCATGGGAATCTTGTATTTAGGACCAGAATATGAAGTCTGTAGAGAGAGATCCACCCGCCCATTACTTACCCAAAGTACAGAGAGTCCACAGGACAAGTAGGCAGATACATGTCACTCTACACAGACCTTAGGCAAAACTATAAAGTAAGGATCTTCCTTTTCTTTTCAGTGTACTTATCTTTCTTCAGATCTTCTCACCTTGATCTGCCCTCACTCTCACTTGAACTGAAGCAGATAAAATTTGAGGTCTTAACTCCACCTGTGGGTATTTGCATTTTAATGGAGGATCCATGTAGATAAAATACCAAAGGAATTAACCTCTAATGGTGGAATTTCAGATGCTGTCATGATAAGGGCCAAAAATACCCTTTCCCCTTCTAAGACCAACTCTGCTAAACCTGGGTACAGCCTGGCTTTAACAGAGTTAACGTGTGACTTGGTGTTTCTGTCTTAAATGCTTGAATCAGAGGAACCAGACAGCACTGGAGGTTGTGGAACTGAACGATGAAGGAACACATTGATCTTTTCCTACCAAACTGGTTTCTCGATTTCAGCTTTCTACTCCTTCTAGTCAAGAGGGAGTGTAATCATTTCAATAGGTTGGGAGGGACAGAGTTTTTTTTTGCTTATTTTCGATTCTTGGCAAGAGACTGCTAACACCTGTGTAGGAGCTTCCTCTTCATCCTTTCATCCTTCGTTCAGTTCTGTGCCTGCCCTCCCTTCCTCCTCTTCTCCTCCCCTTTATCCATTAGTAGGACTAGTTTTTCTCATTTGCTTTCCCTGGAGACATCAGTTCAATCAGGATCAGGTCAGACCAGGAAAGGGTGGTTGGAGAGGGTAGGTTTACCTACAGGGTACTAGTAGTCCTAGCAGCCAGCTGGGGAATACCTATTGAGAACGTAATCTTAATCCTATTGTTAATTGGAAAGGATTTGCTACGGAGCTCCCTTACACCAGCCAAAGGTCCCTGATAAAGCCTGGGTCAGCCCAGGGCAGGAGTCCAGGGATGACGGAATGTAGAGGGCAGTAGAAGATGAGAACCAGGATGGCTAAGCAGCTAGAGACATACAAAGAAGAGTTAAAAGAACAGATGGGGGGAACAGCTGGGTGGCTCAGTGGATAGAGAGCCAGGCCTGGAGATCCTGGGTTCTAATCTGGCCTCAGATAGTTCCTGGGCAAGTCACTTAACCCTAATTATCTAGCCCTTACTGCTCCTCTGCCTTGGATCGGATAAATCGAAATCAGAAGGTATAGGTTTATTAAAAACAAGCAAACAAACAAAAATAGGCGAAGAACAAAGGATCTACTTGGTGGAGGAGAAAATGGGTGACATGATAGTTGTCCTTAAATAGTTCTAAATGTATTAAGAGGTAGCACAGCATGGGGGAATGAACCCTGGATTTAGAGTCCTTCTTAGGACTCTGGGTTTGTTAGTCAATCAATATCTATATAACCTTCCCCATCTGGGTCTCATTTTTCTCATCTATAAGAGAAAGGGGTTTGATTAGATGACCTTTGAGGTCCTTTCCAGTTCTAAATCTAAAGTTATGATATTGGAATTATTGGATTTAATTCGGTATAGCACTAGAAACTTTATAGGTACCAAGGAGAGAAAGTATAAGGAGGCAGATTCTGGTTTAATTTAGTAAATCTTCTAACAAGAGCTAACCAATAATGGAAAGGACTTCGATGGAGACCCCTCAACATTTAAGATGGGGTGGGATGGGCAGTTAGGCAGTACACTGGATAAAGCATAGAGTCTGGAGTCAGGAAGACCTGAGTTCAAATCTTAATAGCTGTGTGACCCTGGGCAAGTCACCTAACCCATTTTGCCTCCGTTTTCTCATGTGTCAAATGAGCTGGAAAAGGAAATGTCAAACCACTCCAGATCTTTGCCAAGAAAACCCCACATGGAGTCATGAAGAGTTGGACATTTGACTAAAAATAACTAAACAACAAGAAGAGGCATGCCACCTTGTTAGGAATATTAGCGTGAATAATTCCCAAACTGGAAGCCTGGAATAGCAGGCTGGGGTGAGTTTCTCCCTGTCCGGTCCAGCGTCTCGCTCCCCTCTCCAGCTTCCTATCTTCCCCCCACCCAGCAACAGCCTCATGCCAGTCCTTGACGATACGGTTAGGCTGCTTACTTGAAGCATGGTTTGTGCATAGGCGTAATAATGTCTGGTTATACCTGTGCTTTGGAATTGGGGGCAGATAGATGAAGAAAGGAGTAAGGGGAAAATGATGAGATTCTGTTCTCTGAATAAGACTATCCACTGTCCTCGGGATGGACCTGGGGAAATCAGGAGTATTGATTACCCCCTAAAGGCAACCACACATTCGTCCGATGCCAGTTCACCTCTGTTAATGACTACATAAGTGAATGGGCAAATAATTTTATATTTCTGGGTGTCGATTTCCTCAACTGTAGGTAATTAGAGAGGTAGACTTATACTCAGGAAGACCCAAGTTCAAATCTGCCTCAGAAAATTTACTAGCTGTCAGTTACTTGATTGAGTCTGAATCTCTCAGCCTCAATTTCCTCATCTATAAAATGGGGACTAATAATAACACCTCTATGGCAGGTTTGCTGTGGAGGATCAAATGAAATAATGCATGTAAAATTCAGTGGAACTTTGAAAACTTAAAGTGCTAAAGAAAATGGTAGCTAAGAGGAAATAATCTCGAAGGTTTCTTCCAGCTCTAAATCTTATTGACCTATATCGAATAACCTGAATTTTTGCAGCTTATAGGAGAAAGCAGTGGTGGCCCATTAGCACTGTGAACTGTCTCAAGGTCTGGAATTTTGAGGACTAATTGCTCTGTGAGGTCTTCCAGCTTGGGTCAGGACAGGACCACTGGAGATGAAGCCACAGAAAAATCATGCAAGGGTTCCCTCCTCAGAAAGGTTTATCATATGCCCACATCCAAGAGGCTAGACTCTTGGTCCTTCCTTTTGCTGTTAGGAAGGCTAAGGGTCCAGGTTGGGCAGGAATACCCACATCAATGTGGAAGAACCATTTTCCTATGAAAAACCATTAATCTATAGAAAAATTCAAATGGTATATACAAATAAAAGGCAGTCTACAACTAACTTCAGTGATTTTCAGGTGAAGGAGAAGTATTGGAAGTGGAAAGAAGGAAGGAAATAAGCACTTATTAAGTTTCCACTATGTGTGAGACAACTGTTAAATTTAAGAGCTTGACCATATTATCTCAACGGATCCTCACAACAGCCCTGTGCTATATAAATGCTATTATCCCCATTTTATGGTTTGGGAAACTAAGGTGGTCAGAGCTTAAGTGACTTGCCCGGGGTCACACAGCTAGTAAATGTCTGAGGTCAAATTTGAATTCATGTTTTCCTGACTCCAATCCAGCACTCTATCCACTAAAAGAGAAATGTAAAATGTTCAACTCATTAAAAGAATTAAGAATAGGAAACAGAGAGGTTTAACAAATTCAGTTCAATTTAAAAAAATTCCTAGTGGGCTTATTCTCTGTGAGGTTCTGGGTATACAAAGACAAAAAAAAAAAAAAAAAAAGGATTTCTGCCCTCAAGGAAGTTACTTTCCACTACAACACATAAAGAAGACAATTTTTATATAATATTTTTATAAGAGGGAGACTACATTCAGGTTGCTGCCCCCAAGTTGGTGTGGGGGGAATGGGGGAGAAGGAAGAGAAGAGAGAGAGAGAGAGAGAGAGAGAGAGAGAGAGAGAGAGAGAGAGAGAGAGAGAGAGAGAGAGAGAGAGAGAGAGAGAGAGAGAGAAGAATGGATA
>NC_058131.1:600563273-600621320 GCF_016433145.1 Gracilinanus agilis | reverse complement strand
AGAGAGAGAGAGAGAGAGAGAGAGAGAGAGAGAGAGAGAGAGAGAGAAGAATGGATAGAGAAAGACACAGACAGAGAGAAAGCTTGAGACCGAGAGATCTCCCTGCCTCAAGCATCTCCCCTCCAGATTAATCACCTTAAAAAAACACCATTCTCGTCTTGCTGCTCCTTCTTTATAAACTTTCATCAGCTCCACCTTTGCTCCTAGGATAAAGCTTGATCTCTCTTCTGCCTGTCTTCTGCATTTCTTTTCATCTGGTTCTGGCTTACTACCCCAATCTATTCCCAACCACTTCCCTACATAAACATCACTTCTAGGCAGATGTACCTTGTTCATTGCCTTAACTACTTTTACTTAGTTTCCCTCTGCCAGAATACCATCCCACTTTTCTCTACTCATTTAAGTTCTATTCATCCTTTAAAACTTAGCTCAAACTTCTCTTCTTCCTCAAAGCCTTCTCCAATCACTTTAGGTCACATCCATTTCATATTATTCATATATCCAATATATTCCTATAACCCATATACTTCACACTATTATGCACTTGTTGATTGTACATCTCTTATTTTCCCAGCGAAGTCATAAACTCCTGCCTCTTGCCTTTCTTTAGTCACACTCCCCACCCCATCTCCGATCTGGCATTCACCTACTGAAATGCTGAGTAATGATCATTATCATTATAATAACTGAAAATAAGTATTTATATAACAATAATAATAAGTGATCATCATAATAACTGGTAATAAGTATTTATATAAGGTGTACCAAAAGTCTTAGTATAGTTCAAGGCTATTTTAATAGCTTAAAAAGCTTTAATAAAAAACTTATGATCAAATTTATTCAAGAAAATAAAATATTATATTTTATGTTATCTAAAAGTAAAATTAAAAGCATCAAATTGTCAATAACAAAAATGTCTTAATAGCTTAAGCTATTTTAAAAAGCCTAAAATTGCACTGACATCCTATATAATATTCTAAAACTTTCAAAGTGCATAACTAATGCTAATTTGATTCTCATAAAAACCCTATGAGGTAGAGCCCTCCAGCTACTATTAGCCTCCCTCCCACTTTTTTTTAGATAAATTAGGAAATTGAATCAGAAATCTTATGGCTTTCCTATAGTCACAAAGTTAACTAATGATTCTAAACAGAAGGTAAAGGTTAATAATAAAAAAAAAAGAGCATGTTCTAGAAACACAGGAACTTTCATATATTATAGTGGGATTTGAATTTGGGTCTTGGTTGACTCGAAGTCCAGGATTCTTTCCTCTCTACCACTACCTCAAAAAAGTTCAGCTAAGAATATATATATATATAATGAAGTTTTTGGATTTTCTATGAATGTTGGTTATCTTTACATCTTGAGTTTATATCTACGTAATAAATTAGTTGTACCATCCACATTGCATTAGAAAATAGAATTTAGAGGTGGTCTAACACCCTCATTTTATAGTTAAAGAAACTACTGTTCAGAGAAACTGAGCTCAGACAGGAAATAGGAAGAGAAGATCCACAATTTGAACCCAGTTCCTCAGATTCAAATCTGACACTTTCCTTTCTAAATCATGCTGCCTCTACTAGTAAATAATAGGCATTAAGTAAAAGCTTTTTAAATTGAATTGAGAGGAAAGGGCCAGAGAGAGAAGCCAAAACCACTGCTGGAAATTTGCCTCTGGCAAACTGCCTGGCATCTGCTCCTGTGGCCCTAAGAGTGCCAACTCAGAATGAATCACACAGGTAAGGACATCAGGATGGACCTTCACCTAGAAGGCTCAGATTTTTACAAATTTTATTTGTTGATTTAATAGCAAAGCCATAGAGGCAGGCAAAAGCTTTTTGTTTGTTTTAGAAAACTAGCCATAGGTCAAAAGCTAGAGAATTTCCTCAAACCTGGCTAGTATAAAAGCAACTATAACCTTCATCAGTATGAACAAATATTTAATTAGTGCCCACTCTGTTCTAAAAATGAGTGATACTGGGGGCAACTGGGTAGCTCAGTGGATTGAGAGCCAAGCCTAGAGACAGGAGGTCCTAGGTTCAAATCTGGCCTCAGACACTTCCCAGCTGTGTGACCCTGGGCAAGTCACTTGGCCCTCATTGCCTACCCTTACCACTCTTCTGCCTTGGAGCCAATACACAGAATTGTAAGGGTTTTAAAAAAATGAGTGATACTGAGATGTCTAAGACACAAGCTATGCCCTCAGGAAACTTATGATCTAGTTGGGGAGATAAGAGATATATAAAAATATGAATAACAATACAGAGAAATAATAGTAAATATTAGAGGCAGGATTTGAACCCAGGTCTCTCTTGACTCTCAAGTCCTACATAATACCACAATGCCCAGTTAATACTTAAGTAGTTGGCTTGAGGAAGAGTTGTTGTAGAATTGGAGCCCTAGGATCCTTCTTTTTCATCCTAAATATCACTGGATCATGAGAAAGCAGAAAAGCTGAGTAGTTTAATTGCATCCTTCTCCAAACACCTTCCAGGAGCAGGTAGGTGCCTCGGTGGATAGAGTAAGGCTTGGAGATAGGAAGTTCTGGGTTCAAATCTTGCCTCAGATACTTCCTAGATGTGTGACTCAACCGGTCACTTAACCCCCATTGCCTTACCTTTACTGGTCTTCTGCCTTAGAACCAATACACAATATTGATTCTAGGACAGAAGGTAAAGGTTAAAAAAAATGCCCTAGAAACAAAGGAACTTTCATATAGTATAGTTAATGGAGGTAATTAACAGAAGTAGAAGAGTTTAAGAAGAGGTGGCAAAAAGACACCAAAAGAACTATAGAGGGGGCAGCTAGGTGCCTGGATCAAGCCCCAGGCCTGGAATCAGGAGGACCTGGGTTCAAATTTGACCTTAGATACTTTGTAGTTGGTCACTGGACAGGTCACTGAACCCCATTTGCATAGCCTTTACCCTTCTGTCTTAGAGTTGTTACTAAAAGAAAGCAAAGGTTAAAAAACAAACTATACAAGAAAAGTTCCTAACATCACCGATAGCCACAAGGGTATGTTAATTGACCTAGAAACATATATCCTGGAGAATGAAGTCAAGTGGAACTTAGGGAGCAGTGCTAACAATAAGGCATTTTGAGCTATTTAAAATCCTAAAAGATAGGGGGCAGCTGGGTAGCTCAGTGGATTGAGAGCCAGGCCTAGAGACAGGAGGTCCTGGGTTCAACTCTGTCCTCAAACACTTCCCACCTGGGCAAGTCACTTGACCCCCATTGCCTAGCCCTCATGGCTCTTCTACCTTGGAACCAATACACAATATTGACTTCAAGATGGAAGGTAAGGGTTAAAAAAAAAATAAAACAAAATCCTAAAAGATGATATTGTCTAAATGCTGCATAAGCTTCCATAACCTAGCAAATCTGGAAAAAATAATCAGTGGACACTGGATTGGAAAAAAATCAATTTATGGTCCAATTTTAAAGAAGGGCAATGCCAAAGAACATTGATTACTGAATAATTATACACACTTCATAACCCAGCAGATTATGCTTAAGATTCTGCAAACAAGGCTTCAAGTCATTTGTGAATCAAGAATTACCAGAAGTGCAGCCTGGTTTTTAAAGAGGCAGAGGAACTAGAAACCAAATTGCCAACATTTGCTGGATTTTGGAGAAAGCAAAAAAGTTCCAGAAAAACATTTATTTCTGCTTCATTGACTACACTAAAGCCTTTGACTATGTGGATCACAATAAAATGGGGCAAGTCTTCAAAGAGACGAGAGTACCAGATCGTTTTACTTGTCTCCTGAGGAACCTGTATGTGAGTCAGTCAAGAAACAACAATTAGACATGAACATGGAACAACTGATTGGTTTAAGATTGGGAAGGGAATTCAACAAGGTTGTATCAATATACACAGTATCACCTTGTCTGTCTTATTTATATGCAGAATCCATCATGTGAAATACTAGATTGGATGAATCAAAAGCCTGGATAACTCACAGTCTCAGATTTGCATATAATAACACTGATGGTGGAAAATAGAGGAGACTTAACAAACCTGTTGAAGAGGTGAAAGAGGAGAGTGTAAAAGCAGTCTTGAAGCTTAACATTAAAAAGCAAAGACAAAAGTCCATATAGTCAAACTTTGGTTTTTCAAATAGTAATGTATAGCTATGAGAATTAGACTGTGAGGAAAGCTGAGTGCTATAGAATCAATACTTTCATTTTATTTTATTTTATTTTAAACCCTTACCTTCCATCTTGGAGTCAAAGTGACTTGCCCAGGGTCACACAGCTGGGAAATGTCTGAGGCCAGATTTGAGCCTAGAACCTCCCATCTTTAGGCCAGACTCTCAATCCACTGAGCTACCCAACTGCCCCCAGAATCAATATTTTTAAATATTGGTGCTGGAGAAAACTTTTTTTAAAATTTAATTTAATTAAAAAATTTTTTCCATGGTTACTTGATTCTTGTTGTCTCTCTCCCCTCTTCCCTCCCAAAGTTGACAAGCAATTTCACTGGGTTATACATATATTATCACTCAAAACCTATTTCCATATGTTGGGTCATTTTTTTCTAACTACCGGCATGTAAATGATAAGCAAAATATCCAAGCCATAAAGAAAGAGATTTATTATGAGAGGGCTGATCCCACAATAAAACTGGACCCTTGATCATGACCAGAGAACTCCGAGAACTGTGAGAGATCTTCCTTTATACCCCAAAGAATTAGACAACTTTTATACTAGTACAAAAATATACAAATAGTCATACCCATCAAAGAATAGAAACACCCAGAAACAATATTCATTGGTTGGGTCAACTAGTAAGCATCCTTATTTGGTGCTTCTGACCCTTTCTTGACCATTACTTAAGAATCACTTGATGGAAAGGGGGAAGCAGTGATGCCTGGGCTAAGAGTGGGTGGTGATGAGTGGTACCAGGTTCTGAACTAAAGGTCAGGCCTGATAGCAACATTGAAGGGTGGGGCTGGCACTAAGGACTTGCAAAGGCAGTTGTTTCCTTAATCCCAAACCTTAATACTTATACCAGAATATTGGCAAAAGCCTGCTAAGTTCATGAATTATGCTATCTTAGAATTACAATTATAATTATTTCAGGACTCCTGAAAACATTAAACTCTAATCTTCACATAAAGGGGTAGGGGTCTTTTTCTCTCACACATATTACTCATTTTTGTAATAATCTTTTAAAACCCAAACCCCAAAATATATACCCTTATAAACAAGTGATAAATCATATGTTTTCTTCTGGATTTCTATTCCCATAGTTCTTTCTCTAGATATGGGTAGCATTCATGGAGAAGACTTTTGAGAGTCCTTCGGACCACAAGATCAAATCAGTCAAAAATTAAAGGAATTAATTTAGAAATTGAAAGGACAAATACTGACACTGAAACTTAAATACTTTAATCATTTAATGAAAAGACAGGAAAAGTCCCTGACGTTGGGGAAAATTGAAGGTAAAAGGAGAAGGGCATAGCAGAGGATGAGACAGATAGGTACTATCATGAAAGCAATGAACATGAGCATGGATAGACTCAGGGAGATAGTGAAAGATAGAAGGGCCTCCTGTGCTCTTGTCCATGGGGTCACAGAGAATGGGATGAACAACCGAATACAACAATGGAGGAAATGAAAGGCAGACACTTGTAGAGGATAGAGAACATCTCTATTCAGGCTTTACCCCATACTCAGCTCTATTTATCCTACCTTGGGGAGGTAATGAGATGTTTTGGGGAAGGGGAGGTTCCTGAAGCTGATGAAGAAGAAAACAAACATCCAAGACTCTAAGAGATTGGATGCTTTACTTTGAGATCTCACTCCTGCAACTTGGTGTAGCCATCGAATCCCTTCTCCTCTTGCTCCAGAACTTGGATCTCCAATATTCCTTACTCTTGTAGAGAGAAAAAGCCAGGATCCAAGACTGGGATCATTTTTACTAAAGGATTAACCCTTTGATTTCTTCTTATTTTTAAAAATATATTGTTGTTTATTTCATTTTTTAAAAAGCCCTTATTGTCTATTTTAGAATCAATACTAAGTATCAGTTCTAAGGGAGAAGAGGCAAGCCAAGTGGGTTAAGTGACTTGCCCAGGGTCACATAGCTAGGAAGTGTCTGAGACTATTAACAATTCATTAAAAAATTTTTTTGAATTTCAAATTCTCTCCCTCCCTCTCACCTCCACCTTGAGAGGGCAAGTAATTTTATATCAATTACGCATATAAAGTGATGCAAAACATAACATAGGTAAAGAACCCCAAGAAAAATAAAGAAATTTAAAAAACAAGCTTCAATCTTCATTCAGAGTTCATCAGTTCCCTTTCTGGAAAGGGGCAGCATTTTTCATCATGGGTCTTGGATCATTATCTTGATCAGAGTAGCCCCATTTTTGTAGTCAATCATCTTTACAATATTGCTGTACTGTGTGTCCTTGGGTACAATGTTCTCCTGGTTCTGCTCATTTTACTTTGCATGAGTTCATGTCTTCCTTGTTTTTTCTGAAACCACCGTCCTCATTTCTTATAGAACAATTAACTCTTGATTTCTAAACCTATGATTCCTTCATCTTCATTTTCAAAACTATATCTTGCTTCTTTGGCTTATTTAGTTTGCTCTAGGGAAACACATTGCCCAAGGTAAAGATTCTAGTAGTAGACAAGATGGTAAATCATGAATATGGGCCAAGCCTCAAAGGCAATTCAGGAGGTCCATTCATTTATAATAAAGGGCTAATGGCATAGAGAAACCAAAAACACTTTCTAGGTATATTTCCTTTATAATAAAGGTTCCTGACTTTTCCTCCTTCAGGCTTCCAGGACGTCCATGTTATGATCTTTGTGGGTTTTGGCTTCCTCATGACCTTCCTGCAGCGCTATGGTTTTGGCTCTGTTGGTTTCAATTTCCTTCTTGCGGCTTTTGGAATCCAGTGGGCACTGCTGATGCAAGGCTGGTTCCACTCCTTCCATAATGGCTATATCCTCATTGGTGTGGAGAAGTAAGAGGGACTGGGTGACTGGGATGGAAGGCATGGGTTCTGGAGAAGTTTGGGGGGAATGAACCAACCCTCTTGAACATCTTCCCATCACATTTTACAAACATAAAATCTGAAACTAGAGTAAAAGAACTGGGGAGGATCTTAGCAATCATCATATACCACTCCCTCATCTTATAATCCCATTTGTCATTCATTCATCAAGCATTTATTAAGGACCTACTCTGCTCCAGGCATTGTACTAGTTCTTGAGGTTGCCCTAGCAAAAAAAACAACCCCCCCCCAAAAAACTGGTACTTGCTCTCAGAGTTTACATTCTACAAGAGGAAAAAACATGAACCCAAATAAATTCAAGCAAAATATACCTAAATATAAGATCTTAGTCTTTAGCTGTATCCCCTCTTTGCCTTTATCTTGAGGTCACATTTAATGAGTACCTACTATGTTCAGGTTCTTGTGTGGAATATAAGGCTGAATCAGGCTTAGTCTCTGTACTTAAAGAAATTATAGTTTAAGTAGAAGAGCTGAAATGCCCACACCAATAGCTATGGTATAAGGCAAAATACCTTATAAATAAATCCCATTAAAAAATCCCTTAAAATATACAAATCTCATAAGAGGTGAAATCAGTTCTGATGGGAACTCAAGAGAGGGAGCAGTCACATCTGATTGGGGAAGTCAAGGAAGAAAGAAGTTTCAGTAGATCAGGCCCTTGACGTGAAAGGATTAATAAAGAGAGTGATGGAAAGACATTTTCAGTATAGCAAAGGGCATGAGGAAAGGTATGGCAGATTATAGGTTAGAGCAGGAAAGTTCATTGAAAGTCATCTAGTCAAGCCCTCTCACTTATAGATGAGGAAACTGAGGCTAAGAACGACTTGTCCTTGGTCCACATAGCTAGTGAGTGTCAGAGGCAAGCTTTGAACCAGGGTCTCCTTGAGAGCTTGAAGTCAGGAGCTAGTCTTCTTTGGCTGGAATGTAAGGTCCATATAGAAGAAGGGTAGGTAGAGAGGCTGGACAAGGTTAGATTGTCAGCCATATCACAGAGGGTCTTGAATGTTGAGCTAAGGAGTTTGGACTTGAGAAATTCATCTTATCCATCAAGGGTGCCCAGACTCTTTCTGACTTCAGGGATTCCATGCTCTCTGAGGACCCAATGTGACTCACGAATTCCTCTGAAACTGTTTCCTTACAGCCTCATCAATGCTGACTTCTGTGTAGGCTCTGTTTGTGTGGCCTTTGGAGCTATCCTTGGCAAGGTTAGCCCTATCCAGCTGCTCATCATGACCCTGTTCCAAGTGACCCTCTTTTCAGTGAATGAGTACATCCTCCTCAGCCTTCTCCAGGTAAGGCTACTATGACCTTGGTGTAATTGTAAATTAGATAAGCTAAAGTAGACTAGCATGATCCTGACAGAAGCAGAAATCTAATTAGTCCTTGGGCTTTCAATCCAAGAGACTTGTTCCCTTTCCCTTCTCTGGCAACCTCCTCAGAGCTCAACTTCAGAATAAATCAGATTGTGAATGGACAAAATAACAGGGGGACGGCTATAGAGAAGAGAGAAAAGAGCCTAAGAAGCAAGGAAACTTGATGGTCCCAAGTCTGTATTTCATATCAGTTAAGCATTTTGAGATTTGATTAACACTGACCTCCTTCCTGAGGTCTCTTAAACTCTACCCCTTGGGAGGAGAAGTGAGCTAGGCAGGCAAGTATTGATTGTCCATTTTCATGCCCAAGGTAAAGGATGCTGGTGGCTCTATGACTATCCACACATTTGGGGCCTACTTTGGACTTACAGTGACCTGGATCCTCTATCGACCCAACCTGGAGCAGAGCAAGGAGAGGCAGAGCTCTGTATACCACTCAGACCTCTTTGCTATGATTGGTGAGTGATTCAGCCCTGACATAGGCAGGAACCAGGGGTGGGCTTTATTTGACCTTTGAAATCTCTGTTTACCTGGCAATCTGGTGGCAAGTTCAGCAGCTAGCAGTACCCACTCCTCCAACCTGAAATTGGGGAACTGTATCTCTCAGAAGTGAACCTTCAGGTCAAGGGATCCCAGAGATGTCCATGGTGGTGAAGCGAGGATAGAGGGATTCTGGGATTATTCATCCTCTCTCTGAATCTCAAAGCCTCTGCCCCTCAGCCCATTTACCTATGGAGTTTCATCCCATGTTTTCTCCAATGTATCCCATTGGTAGAAACTGTAGTAGATAGAGGTTCAGGATTTAGACTGGTAGAGAGGGATTGTTAGCCTGTGATTTTTTCCCCCATTTTATTAAAATTGTTCTTTGTAGCATCAACAATTTTAGCACCTGCCTAACTTCCTTTGTACCAGGTACCCTGTTCTTGTGGATGTACTGGCCTAGCTTTAACTCAGCTGTCTCCAACCATGGAGATGCCCAGCACCGGGCAGCCATCAATACTTACTGCTCCCTGGCTGCCTGTGTGCTCACCAGTGTGGCTCTCTCCAGTGCCCTACAACGGAAGGGCAAGCTTGACATGGTGAGTGGGAGGTAAGATGTAGGGAGGGTGCTGGTGTCCAGGGCACACAACTATATACTTCTCTGATATTTGGAGGGTTGGGATGATACAACCCAAAGTTTGATAGTTGCAACTCAAGCAACTTCTCCCTAAGAGATCCCATTTTTAACCATTGTTTTCAGTCTGAATGAAAGCTGCTAACATTATATTTATCTTATTCCTAACATGGACAAGACTAATTCCCTTGAGGGTGGGGACAATTACTTACTCACTTTTGTATACCTAGCCAAAGGATCCTTACACATAGTAGGCAGTCAGTAGATGGTGGGTTTAAAAAAACTTTTTTTTCATTCAAAATCAAAATTAAGTGACTATCTTAGATTGTGGGCTTGAGTAGAAAATGGAGAGGTAATCAGAGTGAGGATAGCTACTAATATAAAGTGTGAGCTTGAACCCCTAATTCCAAATGATATGGAGAAAGGTGGGGGGGGGGGAAGATAGATACTAAGGCTATGTCTAAACATAATTGTGAAATGTGTCTCTGGAACATCATACTGCCCTCTGGGTCACCCATTACTTTCTTATTTCCCATGTTGTATGTAATCCTCTTCAGGCCAGACTCTTGCTCCCTATGCGGTCCAAGACAACAGCTAGAATGGCATCTTTCTCTGATAGCATAGTAAAGGAGACTCTTATGAGACGTCTACTCCTAGGTAGCAGCTGTGCATTTGGACAGTTTAACATGAACCTTCTAGAGACAAAAGCTTCTGCTTTTCTTAAATTATGTTTCGTGGACCCAACTGGTATGTGAATAAGGGTTCCACTAAGAAATTTTGATAGCATCGACATTTTCCCCTCTGAAATATTAAATATTAATTCTACATAAAATACATAACAAATGTATAATATAAAATTAAATGATTTTAAATGTGATGTTATAAGATAGGCTGGATTTTCTCTATTTTCCTCCAAAATTTTCCCTGACAAACTATTTTGGGGCTATTTCTCAGCTACGTTGAAAATCCATTTTACTCAATCCATTAGAGTCCATTTAATCCAATACATTCCTGAATAAAAATCCTACCTACAACATACCTAAGAAGTGGTCATCTAGACTCTGTTTAAAGATTTCTCAAAACAGGGAATGTAAAGCAGTCTATTCCATTTCTGGAGAGCTGTTGTTTTCTTACATCAAACCTAAATTTGCCTCTAAAGCTGTGATCCCATTGTTCCTTATTCTGCCCTTTGGGTCCAGAAAACAAGTTTGCTTTTTCTTTCATCTGATAGCCCTTTAAGTATTTCATGGTGGCTATCCTTCCCCTCTGTTTCTCTTCTCCAAACTAAGCCTGCACAGTTTCTTTGATTGGTGCTCACTGAGGTCTGTCACTATCCTTTGAACTGTCCAGTTAAACTGAGGCACAGTGATATGGTGGAAAGAGAACTGAACTATAAGTCACGAGATACAGGTCTTTTCTAAAATAATAGTGACCAGAATTGAGCATAGTATATCTAGCAGATGCTCCTAGACCAATATTTGTGGACCATATCAATGTACTTCATACTCTAAAGTGTTCCATGGGCAGGGCTATGTTGGACCCAGCTCTTACCAAGTGTTAATTTTCAATGGAGTATTTGCACCTCAGAAACTGGTAAATGCTAGCTTGGTTTATTGTTTTTGTTGATTGCCCAGACTTAAGAACATGATGGAGAAAATGTAGGGTAAACCTAAAAATGTCTCGGATGCAGAATTTTCCTCCCAGAGAGGGGGGGTGATCAATAAACATTTACCACCCCTTTCCATGGCCAAACTAGTCTGAGAAATATTGGTTAACTCCATTAGTGATGCTAATGCTGAAATTCCAGTTCAAAAAGAAGGTGAGGGCAGAACTCGGGCAGGCTGGGTGGAGACTGCAACCTTGGGGCAGACTCCTTCAGTTCACACTTCACAGATGGCCACTAACTCCACCTATCTATACATTCATTCCTGTTAACCTTTTTGAAAAGAAAACTATATTGAAACAAGCTAGTCCTCTAGAATTTACCATAATAAACAGACACACTGATGTGGGCATGTATAAAGGATTGGCATATCTGCAGGCAGAGCAGATAGACAACATTGGAATGGTTATATATGTACATGCAAAATAAAATAATCTGACCGTGAATCCGTAGCCACCTTTCCTTGGCTTTCTCGACTGAATGTGTGTTCTGGTCCTTTTAAATGGACACCCTCAGGTTGTCAGGGTTAGTTCCGCTCAATCCAGGGATGGGATTTCTTGACTGTAGCAATGATCATATTCCCCTTCCTCAACAGGTTCACATCCAGAATGCAACACTTGCCGGTGGTGTGGCTGTGGGGACAGCAGCTGAGATGATGCTCATGCCCTATGGTTCTCTTATTGTTGGTTTTATCTGCGGCATCATATCCACTGTGGGCTTTGTCTACTTAACAGTAAGGGCTGCCTAATGGTGGTAGAGAGGAGAGAGGTAAAGGAAGACATATAAGGGATGAAGTGGGAAGGCAGAATTACTTCTAGCTGGGGACAAGATATTTCTGGACTCCTCAATTGTGGGCCTTGGTGATCTCTCTATTTCCAAACACATGGCCAACACTTTTCTCTCCTTAGCCATTCCTGGAATCCCGGCTGCGCATCCAAGACACCTGTGGCATCAACAATCTTCATGGCATGCCAGGCATCATTGGGGGCATTGTAGGAGCTGTCACTGCCAATGAAGCACGTATATCTGTTTATGGACAAGAAGGGTGAGGTGGATGGATGAAGGAAATGGTCTGGGAGGATGATGGGATGGGGCAGGGTTGATTGGGGTCCTCCTTGACTTTTGCTTCTACATTATCTCATTCCCATCTAATCCCACCCTCCCACAGACTTACTCCTCAGTGTTTCTTAGGGGCCCCCCTTCTTTTCTTTCTAACTATTCCCCTATTATTTCAAACAATTTTTTAAACATTTATTAAACTACTATGGACAAGGCACTGTCGGGTAGAAATCCAAAGGCAAAAAAAAATGAAACAATCCCTATTCTAAGAATCTTATATTCTACTAGATTTCTACCCCTGACCCCTCCCTGTTAGAATCTCTGGTAATCCTAATGTAGAACTCTAGAATGTTAGAACTAGAAGGAACTTAGAGATCACCTCTTTCAATCCTTTCTCATTTTATAGTTTAAGAAACTGAATTCCAAGCAATGAGAATCTATGGTCTTTTTGACCATTTCAAATCTAGGGGCATTAGCCACCAAGGAAGCAGGTCACCATCAACACCAAACATTTATCAAGTCCCTACTCTGCACAGGATCTCAGAGGTTCAATTCCCATCCATAGCTTACTTGATGGTGGTGGGCTATCTCCCTTTTTCTCTCTAGGCTCATCAAAGCCTTTGACTTTGAAGGCTCCAAAAGTAGTTGGACCCCTCAAAAGCAGGGCCAGTACCAGGCAGCAGGCATCTTTGTGTCTCTGGCCATGGCCTTTGTGGGAGGTGCCATTGTAGGTGAGTTATAGGGGGTTCAAAAGGGAAGGGAAGGCTTAAGTACTTATGGGAACATATGGAGTGGGTTTAAATTGCATTTGGGATGAAATGGGAACTATAGGATGTTGCTTAAGAGAAGAGTGGGTTAATATAGGGACTGTGAATGAATATAAAAGCCTTTCTTTACTTCTCTGATAGAGTGAAAGCAATATGTAGTAGAGAGGGTGTTAGACTTGGAATGAGGAAGAATTGGGTTAAATTTTTGCTTCAAATTCTAGCTTTGGAATAATGGCAAATTGCTCTATGAGCCTGATTTTCTTCTGCAAAATGGAGAGTAATCAGCAAGTGTTTATTAAATACCTAATATATGCCAGGTAATAAATATAATTCTCGTGGCACCCGGTGTCACAGGTTTTTTTCACAGGTTTTGTTGGGACACTCAAGTTGACAGAATATATGCTAAAGGCTTTGCAAACCCTAAAATGATATATAATTATCAATTATTTTGCTTTCCTCTTTTGGGGGAACTGGGCCTCATTTTCCCATTCTGTATCTTGCTGTTGCCACTCTGTGGCACATTTTGGTATTACAATGACAACAGCTTCCCACCTTCTTTGTCTCTGGAAGATGAGAAATTAATTCC
Organism: Gracilinanus agilis; assembly: GCF_016433145.1. NCBI lineage: Eukaryota > Metazoa > Chordata > Mammalia > Didelphimorphia > Didelphidae > Gracilinanus > Gracilinanus agilis. The sequence goes on along the minus strand of NC_058131.1, from coordinate 600,607,724 downwards.
TCTCTACTAGTTGACAGAATGTGATTACTAGGAGGTATATGCTTACTCCTCTAATACAGTTTTCTTATTTTAAAGAGAAGGAAAACTGATGTTCAGAGATTTATTGGAAGTCACACAACTTATTAGGATTAAGAGTCAATTCTGAGATCTAAGTCAACCAACTCCAAATCTAGTGAACTTTCCTACTAGAGTTAAGGAAAAAAATTTCACTATACCCAAGAACCAGACAGGGCAAGACCAATATTAAAGATGCCTTTTAAGGGAATAAACTCCTTTTTTTCAAATCATCTATTTCAATTTCCACAAACATCTATTAAGCATATACTATGTATAGGGTGCTGTGCTAGAAGCTAGGGCTCATACAAAGATTAAATACATCAAGATATTTGCCTTCCTGGAGATTAAAATCTAGGAAGGGGTAAAGAGCATACAAAAGAGTCAGAGAAAGGCCCTGTGGTTAGAAAGTTGGCCTCAGAGCCAAGAAGACCTGGGTTCAAATTGTGCTTCTGACATGATGGCTGCAGTGTGACCCTATAAAGCCACTTAACTTAGTGCTCTAAGCAAAAAATTCTGACCTGTACTTGTATAAGGAGTTTCCTCATCTGGGAGTTCCTTATATCAATGAAATCATAGGACCATGCCCGATCCCCATCCTCATGCCCAAAATACTCTTCCCCAAAATAATGACTACAATATTAAGTAACACATTATCATTGCCTAAGAAGGCATAGACCAATTGCTATACAAATTTTGTTTGTTGGGTAGAAGAGGGTGGGAATCACAACTGATTTCAGAGGATTGGGGAGGATAGCCCATCATAGAGGAAGTAGCATTTTAGTAGAGTAAATCAGGTTGGATTAAAATAGGTGGGAGATGAGAAGTCAGAAGGTGGAGATGGGATCCCCACACAGGGGATGAACAAGAACATGGAGGCAGGATGCCTTAAAAATGTGTGAGAAATAGTAAGTAGGTCAAATTTCACCAGAGTATTACACATATGGAGCCACTGGATTATAGCTCATATAGAGGGAAAGAGTGGGAGATCAGGCTGGAAAAGGGGTGTGTATGCGTGTGTGTGTGTGTGTGTGTGTGTGTGTGTGTGTATGCAGATTGTAGAAAGTTGTGAAAACATGGCTATTCCCTTGCTCCCCATATACTAGCCTAGACTGGCTCTCAGCAGGATAGGCTGGGTGGGAGCCGTGGAATAAGGAGATTCCCAAAGAGGGAGTGGGAAATTGAGAAGGGAGACTTATCTATTTTCCTCATTTGATCCTGCCTTGGGGGGTTTTATTTTAAGGTGTCATTTTGAAATTTCCACTTTGGGGACAAGCTGCAGATGAAAACTGCTTTGAGGATGAGGTCTATTGGGAGGTGAGTGCCAAAAGACAAGTAATGTCTAAATCCAGCCATGCTGCTGCTTTCATTTCATAAAGCTGGGAAATTACTGACGGCGGCCAGGATGGTGGACAGAAACTTGGTCACCAGGTGACATTCTCCTTAGTTGCTAGAAATAGTGGGAATAGATTCTTTTGCTCTGTGGATTTTAGGGGGAAAGGAAAGTACATTTCTAGGATTCTTAATATACCCAGGGTAACACAAAATGGGTGCTAATTAAACTGACTCCCAAGAGATGTCTGTCTGGTGTGGCTCCAGAAACTCAGGGAAGAATTATAGGGAAAATATGGAATAAAATCTAATTATTTCAGGTTTTGTACATTTGGAATGTGAAATTAGGTGATTTCAAATTAACCATAGATATTAAGTTAGGAGTTCTTGCTTTTACCTATTTTCAAAAAGGTTCTCCTAAGTAAATTGATTTCACTGGATAAAAAAACTTTTATTAGGTTTCTCCTTGGCATAATACTTTAAGATCTGTAATTTTACCAATCCACTCAGGAAGATAACAACCCCTCTATAACCTAGAATAACCATAACTATTATTGTAATCATAAGTACATATTCAACCCAACCATCTTCTGTCATCCCCACAGAGGCATGATCAGGGAAACCCTTGGGGGGGGAGGGGAAGGACCTACCTGTTGGTTGTGAGTAGGGAAAGACGTACTTAACATTCCCCCAAGTTCCCGTATTCTAGACCCTGATTGTGAATTCAGATGAGCTAATATATCTGTATATTCATTATATTACTATGTGTAATCACATGTATATATACTGCTGTATTAGCTAAACATATATTTACATATTACTATATGTATATATATATATATATCTATTATCCTATATTAACTAAATACTCATCTATATACCTGGTATACCATGTACAGTAATCAATCAATGGGGCAAAAATTATTAAACCTTGCCCTACTATTGAACACTAACAGGCAAGCTAAGAAATGAGTAGTTCAGGTGGTCCAGTCAAAAACTAAGGGCTTTGCAGCTAACAGTCATTGGGAAGAGACTCGAGAAATTAAGTGTCCAGGAGATCAATACAAAACTCTGGTGTAGATCAGAAATAGATGAAAAATCGACAGACAGGGAGTGAGTTAAGTCAATCATGGTACCAAAAGGTGTCTGAGTGAGGGACCGAGGCTTTTTGATTGGATAGGAATTAGTCAGGACATGCAGTGTGTCTTGGTCTACAAGTCTGAGCAGTAGAACTAAATGAGGAATTAGGAAATGGATACACACTATGGCAAGGGACAGAAAGACCTGAGAATACCAGGGGCTGCTAGTAGCAAATTATAAGTCATTATTACCGAGTCATGAAATCAAATCCCCTAAAGGACTCTTTTATCTCAGTTCTCTGTATCCAGTGTAAGTAAGACTTGCATTATTTTCCAAATATACTACTATTCAGAATCTCTACTATTTCCTCCCAAATAGTCCAAATTTGTAAGATTTGCCAGAGGATTGTTACTTTTGTGGAATAATTCCTCTCTGGAAGTATAGCACAGAGGAAAGACTACTGAATTTGGAATATGAACTCCTGGTATTAAATCCAAGCTCTGCCATTTACTCCCTGGACTACCTTGGGTGGGTGATTCACTTAATTTCTCTGGACCTCAGTTTCATCATCTATAAAAGGAAGTTGGGCCAGATGACCTCCAAGAACCCTCTCAGCTCTAAACCTGCAATCTTATGAATGTGTTATCCTATTCTGTTCTTTTTCTTACTAACCAAAAATTTGAACAGTTATCTGTGGAGGCTTTCAGTAAAAAGGAACTTCCACATTACCTTTAATTCTGCCCTGAGTAACTGGAATCTGTCTCTTGGGAGTCATCTTAGCTACAACACCTCTAGGAAAGGTGGGATATTCAATCTTCAACATGGACACCGATGTATCTATTAGTCTCTCTAGTTGTACTGGCTGCTTAAAAATTCAGAGCTGAAGCTACTTTAGATTACAGTCAAAATGAGAAGGGAATGTATTAGTCTCACGAGTCCTTTTATGTAACCAGCTCTAATATGTTACCTCTTCTTACCCTCAGAAACTCATTCTAATTTTGTTCTGTTTTGACCTTCATAATTTATTTTAAAGATCACCTTACACCCATCTTTGCTCTGTGAGTCTTTCAATGGCCTATGGCCAAAAGCAATAAGACATAAAATCTTGACCTAACAAAAGTTCTAAAAGTGAAGTTTGTCCCCATAGACCACTAGGCTCAGGGACGGTTTGATTCTGGGCATGAGATGGATTTATCTGGTGGGAAGATGTCAGTTCGGGCATGTGCAATATGCTAAGAGACCACAAGATGGCACCTATGACATGCCATATGGCTCTGGTGGAGAGTTTTCCCCCCAACCCACCCCCCTTCATTAGCCTGACTGACTCTTTATCAGGAACATCCCTTTATCCCAATCACCATAGAGCAATAGGAAAGAATTAGGAGAGAGTATGTTGAGGCGATCTAGTGACCTCTTTATTCAGGTGCCTGAAGTGGAGAAGAACAACAGCTACCATCATGAGGATACCACCCTCAAGCCTGTGGCATCATAACACTGAGACCAGCTCCCTGTGGAAGAGAAGCAGGTGGGAATGTGTGCCCTGAAGTGGAATTTCTCTGGTTTGGGGAAGCCCTATGAAAGCAGATCCATGCTAGGGCAAGCACAAGTATATCCTGGACCCTACAAAAGAGCAGAAATAAAAATGGACCCTAGATCCTAGACTGGAGTGGACCATCAGCAGAACAGGATCAATTAGGGCTGGGCACTATCATCCACAACTTCTCTGGTCCCAAGGTCCATAACCTCAGAGTGGAACAGCTCTTGGGGGGAACAGTCGTGTCCCTTCTTAAAATGCTAGCAGATATTGTCCCTGGGAATTTGGAATCCCTGGGGTGGCAAGTCAAAGAAAAAAAGAGGAAATATGTGGGTTTTCTGTCAGGGGAGAATAGTCTTCTACAATCCTATCTGTAGGTAGCCAATTTGTCAACAAGTCAATTTACTGTATCAGTCTTTGTATCTATCTATGTATTTATCTATGTATGTATATATGTATGTATCTATCTATAGCTTTTTATTTCTGTTTCTCTCTCTACTAATCTGTCTATCTATCTATCTATCTATCTGTCTGTCTGTCTGTCTGTCTGTCTCTCTATTTCTCTCTCTCTCCTGATCTATCTACTGATCTATCAATTTACTGACCTATCAATCTGTATATATGTATGTGTTTTTAAATCTGTGCATATATATGCATATGTGTGTATGTATAGTCTATGTGTACAGTGTAAATGAAAGGCTGTCTTCAAGGACAGGCACTTGTAGTGGGAGGACTTCTGAAGATGGAATTTGTGCTGTCTTGAAAGAAGCAGGGATATTCTGATCCTTAACTCTCTTGTGATGTGTGATGTTGATACATTTGGTAATGAGCTTCATACACCCTGGGCATCTGATTAATGTGAGGGAGAAAGCACTGGATTTTGGAGGTTTGGGACCAGGGTTCTGTTTTGACCTTTATCCCTCTCTAGATATGTCATGCTAAACAGGCCACTTCACTTTCTCTCATGCATAAATTGGAGGATACTAATATCTATCCAGCCTACCTCACGAGATTGTTGTGAGGAACACAAACTAAGAGAGGGACACATGCTGCATTGTTATTGAGTGTTACCAGGGTTCTGGGGCTGAGGAATTTATCTGTAGGCCTTGAAGGTGGCTAGGTTTGAGGCAGAGGTGAGGATTGCTCTGTTGCTTAATAGAAAAAGGGCTTGAGAGTGCCAGTAAGGTAAGATCAGAGGGGAAAGGGAAAGGTGAGGAACTGCCCCCTTAACTCCCTTTATAGAGGAAGAATAAAGCTAGTAGGGTCCGAGATTTAGGTTTCCTCACTTCTGTATCCCTCTGGGCTCCAGCAGGTCAGTAGACATGTGACGGACAAAGTGTTCTTGGCCTCTTTCAGCTGCAGGCCTCCTTTGGACCATCTCAGCCTCAGTGGCCTCAGGATTGAGAGTGTGTTTTTTCTGGGAGCCAAATTTGAGGCACTGACCTGCTCCACACCTTCACCCTCTGGATTATCCACCCACAAACTTCTCTACCTTCTACCTCCTCCCTCCAAACACAGGATTTGTCCCCCTTTAAAGAAACTCCAAGGCAGGGACTGCCTGGGAGACATCTGAATACTGAGGAAGAGGAAACAGAAAAGGGTCAAGGGAAGGGGGAGGAGTAATGACCTGAAATTGGGTTCCAGAGGGATGAGAACCAGGGAGCTTCCGTTTAGGTTACAGGACCCATCTGAGTGGGAGGCCAGGGCCTGGAGCCTTCCTTTTGTAGGGGAAGGGAGGAGAATGGACACTTTCTATCTGGACAAGGAGGGTTTTCTAGGCTGGTGATCTGGATTTTGAGAGAGGATGGGTTCTGCTGCAAGAGAACTACTCCCTGAAGCAAGAAGACAATGATGCCACTGTGCCTGCTAGCTTATGCTTTATACTTGTCCCCCTGTCCCCTGGCTGCCCTGCTTCTTCAACTTGTGCTGCTGTTGATGCCAGCCTCAGCAAATAAAATCGCCATGATGTCCATCGTAGAGTGTGAATGCTTGTACAGGAGTAGGGCTACATGATGGAACCAGGTATAGGAACCAAGAATCTTGCCCTCCTTGGCACAAAGGGGAAAAAATCCGGCCCAGAAAAGAGAAGGCTACTTCAATACGTGGATTTAGAGTGAAACCCATGAGTCCTCCCTCTTCTTACTTCTAGTCTGAGTTCCTTTAGGGACCTGGGTGCTACAACCCAGCCTCTTTCCCACATTTTCCTGACCTCTAAAAACTGCATAGGATGATATGTGGGGGAAAGAGGAAATAGATAGCTTAGGATTGTATTCCTTTCTATCCCTTATTGCAGCAACAAAGGAGAGAGGCTGAGGAGCTTTGATTTGGTTCAGGGAAAGGAACTGGAGAGCAAAGGTTATATCATTGGTTTTTTTGGGAATGGAGAGGGTATGGTATTGACCAGAGTCATACTCCCTTCCAGATCTTTCCTGGCTGGTTCAAATCTCAGCCTACAGTTTTAGGAGCATAAGGGTCTTGCTTGTCCCTGAGAAGCATCAACAGAAATGGGCTCTGGGAAGATTCTAGTATGGTACCTTCCTTTGAAGGAGAAGAATCATATGAATTTGGGGATTCATTTGCAATCAAGTCAGCTCGCATGGTCCTTTTCCCATCATACCCTTTTTTATGAAGGCTACTTCCAATTCTCTCCAGCCTTTCCGATGAGATTCATCTATTATTTCATGCAATGACAAACTTTCTACTTCCTCCCTCTTGTGTTCTTGTCCCCCAAACTCAGGTCCCCTTCCTTTAGGAAATGAAGCTTTCATGTGTTACTTGACCCTTTAAAGACAACCCAGCCTCATTCCCTGGAGTTCTGAAATGGAATCCTCCTTCAGTCTATACAGTTCTGCTACTCATCCTGCTCTGCACTATTCATAGTCAAGTTGGACTATTGGGTGGAGGCAATTAGTGGAGAGTTGAAAGTGAGGGGAAGAGGAGATGAACCTTTAAAGGGAAATGTAGCATTCAAGTATATTTTGAGACTATGGCTGAACTGTTTGCTTCCTGTTAGTCATCACCCTCACCACTCACAGCTCCCCTCTCCCCAGACACTTGCTCCCTCTCCCATCCCAACCATCTTTCTAGACTACTTATGTGGGTAATTTCCAGCTCTCCCCATCCATCCGTTGTCCCAGGGTATCTAGCCTAGAGGAAAGGTCAAATCTACAATAGCCTCCACCTAGCCTATTTCTGAAGTTCCCTCTGTAGGAATGGGGAAGGGGCACAGCCTCTCCAGTGTCAGTTTCTTCAAAGACATTCTCTCCCCACCCCAATCACTGCCTTATTTATCTCTTGCCTATAAACAAGACAGCTATTCTCAAGGGCGTGTCAGTAGAGAAGACTAGGATCTCAATAGCTTAAATCTGCCCCAGAGGAGAGGACTCTAAGAAAAAGGGGGTGTTGAGGAAGGGACGAGCAAAAGGCCCCCTCCCCCTCAAAAAAAAAAAAAGCACTTTATTCCTTGCACCTGAGGAGGGATTTGAAACGTAACCTATTCATGTTCCTGGAGATGTAACACCCCTCATTTTCCATGCTGGGTAAAGACAAAAACCCTTTACAACATGTTTCTGGAACTTGTCAGCAGCTGCCAGGAGGGGCATGTTAATTAAACGTCGGCAAAGATGGAAGCAAGAGGCCCCGGCTCTAATTGGACAGTTTGCTTCACGGAATTGAAAAACATTGTGACAAAGGAGGAGGTGCGGGGCGGCTCACAAAGGGGTGCCGCGGAGGGATCCGGCAGGCGGCGGGCGGGGAGATGGCTTTGATTTCAGCTGATTCAGGCCTCCGGAGCTCCCCGGCTGGGGAAGGGCTGGGAAAGCCCCTTCCAGGAGTCTGTGAGGGGCCAGTCCCCACCCTCCCATCCCCCGACTCACTGCCCCGCTGCCCCCAGGCTCCGGGGGAAGGGCAGACGGACCAGAGCCGGGGGATTTTTTTTTTAATCACCCACCGATAATTTCGTCCATAGAGTAATTTACCATTTTCAAAGCCCTTTCACACGCGCAAGTTTTACTTGATTCCCACTAATGCCTTGTGAAGTAGGCGGGGCAAGCATCCCTAGGCTGCTTCTTATTAGTAGCAATAATAAGAATGCACATTTGTGTAGCCCCTTGAGTTTTAACTAAGGCTTTCCTCTACTGAGGTCAGCCGTGCAATTGTTATTCACATTTTGCAGTCGAGGAAACTGAGGCCAGTAGAGGCAGCTAGTGGGTATATTGTTTGAGGCTTGCAAAATGCTTTGCATTTGTTATTTCACTTGACCCTAGTAATAATCGTGCGAAATAGGTACTATTACTATCCCAATTTGACAGATGAGATAATTGAGTCTGGAAAAGACTTGTCTGGGGACACAAAGCACCAACTGTAGGAAGGTTTTTAGAGGTCTTCCTAACTCCAGCTTGGGCCCTCTACTCCTTGTAGACTCAACTCAAAGGGAACACTACTCAGCACATAAGGATCCTTACTGGCTACCTATTGACTTAGTTTTTAAATTTTAATATCTAGATTTAATTCTATTTTTATTTATTTTATTAAATATTTCCTAATTACACTTTTTTTTAAACCCTTACCTTCCGTCCTGAAGTCAATACTATGTATTGGCTCCAGGGCAGAAGAGTGGTAAGGGCTAGGCCAGGGGTTGGCAACCTTTTTGGCCATAAACGCCACATTTTTTAAAATGTAGTTTCGTGAGAGCCGTACAGTGCTCACGGTACGAGCTCCTGTAACAGCGCCTGAAAAAAAATTTATTTTATGGCTCCTGCAGAAAGAGCCATATCTGGCCCTCAAAAGAGCCAGATATGGCGCTAGAGCCACATGTTGCCGACCCATGGGCTAGGCAATGGGGGTTAAGTGACTTGCCCAGGGTCACACAGATAGGAAGTGTCTGAGGCCAGATTTGAACCTAGAACCTCCCATCTCTAGACCTGGCTCTCAATCCACTGAGCCACCCCAGCTACCCCCCTCCCAATTACATTTTATTCTGGTTCCCAGTGTACCCATGAGTGCTGAGAGCCTCAAGCAGCTGATGATGTTATGTAACACGTTTGCCCTATTTGTAGTTCAATTACATCAGACTCTTTGTGACCCTATTTGAGTTTGTGTTTTTTTTTTTTTTATTTGTTTGTTTTTGGCAAAGATGCTGGAGTAGTTTGGCATTTCCTGTTCCTGCTCATTTTATAGATGAGGAAACTGAGGCAAACAGGATTAAGTGACTTGCCTAGCTAATAAGTCACAGCTAGTGAACTAGTGTCTAAGGCCAGATTTGAAATGAGTCTTCCTAACTTCAGGACCTGTATTCTATCCACTGTGCCATCTAGCTGCTCCTAATCCTACACCTGTCTTTAAAGTAACTTGTGCTGTTATATGACTAATAAATGAGAATTAGGAATCCAACCCATGTCTACTTTATCAAATTCAGGCCTCATTCTATGGCATTGCACCCACATTGAAGAGACTGAAGCTCTAGAAATTATTTCATCTTGCCCAGGTCATACCACTAAGTAAGAGGCAAAGATAGTCCTGGAGCTCAAATCTTTTGACACCAACCTAGTCTGATGCCTACCCAGGTTACCACATTCCCTTTCAGAAACAAGGGAAGTAAGGAAGGGGAGACCCTTGAAGGCTGTCCTCTTGGATGAACTTTGAGCCAGGCATCCCTTATCCTGAAGGGGCCTGTCTTTAGGAGAATTGGGGTATAAAAGGTATTCAGGAGTTTCTAAAAGATTCTAGAATTGCTGGGAGGGAAGACAATATTTTGTACTGAAGAACAGATGGGTTGTCTTGTCTATCAACAACTCTAAAGGTTTAAAGTTACCGGGCAAATCACACATTTCCTGTCTTTCTGCATCTGCCCATTGCACATAGAATTTAGAGTTTGAGAAGAACTTAAAAATTGGTATCTCCATACAGCATGAAGAATGCTGGTGGCCTTGGGATATCATTCACCTACTTTATGTTGGGAGAAAACAGAGATCAAGGATCAAAAGAGCAAAAGACTGATCTTTAGCCTAACCATAACCAAAAGGCACCAAGGGACAGAAGTGGTCTTTCAGAATTCTGAACTGCTTTCCTAAAGTCACACATTTAAGAGAAGAACTAGGGGAAGTACAATAGGAGCTAGAGAATAGTCTAGTACTGGGAGGAACCACTCCATCTTTCTCTAGAGGTTCCTTAGCACACCCACACTGTCTTATCTCCACTGGACCTGGCAGGTCCAGGTAGCAGCTTCCACTTCCCACCTTCCAGTGACAATGAGGCCAGTAAATGGGAGTGTCGTAAAATGGCACCATATTACAATCATAATATTCTTACATTTGTCCCAACCCTGAGAGATAAGATCATGGACTTAGTTGGCTCAGGCTCAGGCCTGAATCCCACCTTCTGCTCCTTGATTCTTCCCTTTTTCCTCTCCCTTTGCTTCCTTTCTTCTCAATCTCTAGTCTCTATCAATCCACTCATTAATTCACTTCATTGACTAAATTCCTTATTGTGCCTAAACCATTATGCTAGACACTGCTTCATCCTTTTTTGCTCTTCTCTAGCCTCTTGCCTGACTTTCTCATTCCTCTTTCCTTTCCTCTGCTATCACTGTATTTCTCTTTGGGGGTAATCTTGGGGTGGGAGAAAGAGGAGGTAGAGGGGAGGGGGAACATGAGTTGAGAGGCTGGTTTTGGTGTCATTGTGAACCAGAAGGAAGTGTGGGAAAAGAAGCCATTGTAGGCCTCAGGCCCAGGGGATTAAGAGGTACAAATTGGATGGGGAGGGCTGAAACCATTGACCAAAGCTCCCTTGAGTCAAGTTCCCAAGGGAGGAGAGATTGGAACAGCCTGTGTTCAAGTGGTCTCTAGGGCCCTGCTGGCCCCATGGATAATCTCCTGGGAGCTACTGGCCCAAAGAGCAGAAAAAAATACTCATGTAAATATAGTCACCTCCTCTGGAGTGTGAGGTGGAGCTGATAGTGGCTCTGAGGATGGGGTAAGAGAAAGAAAGTCTCTTAATCCCTCAGTTAATAGGCAGGCAGGTGGCCTTAGATCACAGGTCTGCTCCCCAAAGAGCAGCTCACTCTACACCGTCAGGAGAGCTGAGGGCATTACCTTTGTTAGTCTTGTTAGGAGAATTCCAGGGAAAACATTTGATCTGAGCCAGATGATTTGGTAAAAATAGAGATAGGTAGCAGAGGGATGATGATGATAATAATAGCTAACATTTGTCTAATGCCTACTATGTGCCAGTCACTGTGCTAAGCAGTTTACAAATATTGTTTCATTTGATCCTCACAACAACTCTGGGTGGTGAGTAGCTGTCATTATCTCCAGTTTACAGATGAGGACCTCAGGCACATAGCAGGGAAATGGCTTGCCCAAGATTACACAGCTAGTAAGTATCTAAGGCTGAATTTGAATCCAGTTCTTCCTGAATCCTAGCTTTGCAGGCTTATAGATGGACAGACAGGCAGGCAGGCAGGCAGACAGACAGAGATAGACGAATGGACAGATAGATCTAGACAGGCAGACAGGCAGATAGGCAGACAGGTAGACAAATAGACAGACGGATGGACAGACAGAGAAATAGATAGATAGATGTAGAATTTTATGTTTTATTTCATTTTATTTTTTAAAAACCCTTACCTTCTGTCTTAGAACTGATTCTACGTATTGGTTGCCAAGGCACAAGATCAGTAAGTGCTAAGCAAATGGGGGTTACGTGACTTGCTAGGAAGTAGATGGGGCATTTATTAAGCACTTACTATGTGCCTGTCGCTGAGCTACGTGTCAGAAATACAAAGAAAAGGCCAAACTAGGATCTCTACCCTCCAGGAGTACATATTCTAAAAAGGAGAAAACAGAACAGAAAGCTGGAAAGCAGAGGGGGAGTGAGGGAAGGACACCTCCTCTGTGCATGCCTATTGGTATGGGGGTTTGGCAGGAGTGCCACCATACCTATCTCAGGAAAACTGGGGGACCTGGTGTGTTTGAAGTTGGAAGAATTCTGTGCGTATGTGTGTGTGTGTGTGTGTGCATTTGTGTATGTGTAACTCTCTTGGTGATTGAGTCCATGTTTAACATGAGACATGAAAGAAGGGTATTGGTGGGTAAGGGAACTGTCTGTTGGGGTGCACCTGGACAGGATGAGGGGTGTCACAAAGGGAGAGGGAGAGACAGTATGCCTCTTGTGAGTAGGAGGAGGGTGGGTGCTGAGAATACATGTGCTTGAGCTGGTGTGTGTGTGTGTGTGTGCATGTGTGTGAACGGCCCTTCAGAGCCATCTGAAGGAGTTCTGTAAATTGTAATCAGATTAAGGCAGCCAATCACTTAAGGCTCTTGAAAAGGGCACACGATTTCTAATCAGTCCTGAGCACTGAGGCTCACAAAGGCTCTGAGGAACTCAGCAGGAGCCAGGCCCTCTGGAGGGCGGGGGAGGGGACTGCCTTTCTTTTCTCTCTGTCTCTTGTAATTATGTCAATTTGCTAGCCAAATTGTTTGCTTGAGTGGACAGTGGGGGCTTGTGCCCCTATTCATGTGGTAATGTGGGAACAAGCCTGGCCTCCTGACTGGGACCAGGAGATGTCCCTGACCTTCTCAGCCAGGGTGGAAGCAGCCTCCAGGCCAGGAGCCAGGAGGCCCCGTGTTCTCAGCTTGGGCTCTGGGAGGGATGAGCATAGGACCACGAGGTCTTTACCTTCTAGACACCCCCGGCAGGGAAACCTCTAGTGCTCGTGCCCTGGGGTCACATAGGATTGACTCTTCTGCTAGACTTCAGGACTCCGGATGATTCCGTGATCACCTTCAAGAACATAGGATCTAGATATAAAGCCATGGGCTGACCCACCGTGGGACCTTGGCAGAACCACTGAGCTAGGGGTGGGGAGGGAGCAGTGGAAGAATGTCCTAGAGAACATCTAGACAGAGAAAGTAGAGCTTATTGGATAGATTTCTCTCTCTCTCTCTCTCTCTCTCTCTCTCTCTCTCTCTCTCTCTCTCTCTCTCTCTCTCTCTCCCTCCCTCCCTCTTTCTCATTCTTTCCCTGTCTCTCTCCTTTTCTCTCTTTCCCTCCCCCTCTCTCTCATTCTTTCCCTTTCTCTCATTCCCTCCCTTTCCCTCTCTTTCCCTATCTCTCATTCTTTCCCTTTCTCTTTCTCTCTCTCTTTCCCTCTTTCCCTCATCCTCCCTCTCTCCCTTTCTTTCTCTCCCTCCCTCTCTCCCTCTCTCTTTTCCTCTATCCTCTTTCATTTCTTTCTCTATCTCTCAACCTCAATCTCTCTATCTCTTCATATCTATAACATACATATTATATATGTATAAATATACACACACATATTTAACACACACAGACCCAGACACAGTTATACATGACACTGGGCAAGAGTGATGGTATCTAAAAATGGGAAACTAACCACCCCCTGGCACAGAAATTATTTTTTTTTCCTCCACAGAATATGACATTTCACAGGTGGCTGACTTTTTCAATCTCAGTGAACGTCCTTGAACAGATGTCCCAATTCAAGGAGAAAACCAATGATCTTCTGGCCCTTGGCTTTGTACTCTGAAGGCTTTTGTGGGTGGGGAGTAGCCCTCCAGGATGGCTGTCCCATCCATACTAAAATACTCATTGTGGTCTAATGGATAATTGAATCATAAATTTAGAGCTAGATGGGACCTTATAGATTATATAGTCCAACTTCCTCATTTTACATATGGGGAAATTGAGTCTCAGAGAGGTTAAGCGACTTGCTCAGAGTGACACAACTAGTAAGTGATTGAGGCAGAATTCAAACTCTAAATCTTTCTGACCTTGAGTCCAGATATTGGTCTCCTAGGACATCCAGTTTGAAGTCAGGAAGAAAAATGTACTTCCAACACTTATTAGCTGTATGAGACATAGTGGTACAGGACTGTTCTACACAGCATGCCTACATCAAAGAAGACTCTCTGTGCTTTGTGAGCAAATGAGATGTACATTATGTACAATACAGATGTACATAAATTTAGATATCTCTGTCCCAAATGGTAGTGTGGATTATTTGTACCTGACCTGTGGTAAAGCCTTCTGAGCTCCTATTGGTCTGATCAGCCATTGTACACCGGCTCTGACACAGTGATGTCATTTTGGTCTTCTTTGAATATGAAGGAAAATAACCATAACCAGCTGTACTGGCCCTTTCTCCCTCCAGGCTCGCTATATGTCACATTGTACTTTTCCAGGGCAGGGTATCTGTAGAGTAAACTCCTTTTGTTTGCTCTAGGTGCTTTTCACATCCCAGCAATTTCTAATAAAATGAATGTTTTAGTTTTGATCTTAGCATTCCCTGACTAGGGGACTTTAAATATAACCCCCAGATTTTTAAAAATTATTTCCCCATATTTCTTCTAATCCTAGAAATTATTTGGGGTTGCTGTCCACAGTTAGGACACAGATAAAGCTCTGCTGAGACTTGAAAAAGGTAGGAACAGGCTGAGAGTCAAGGCTATGGATGGACTAGACAGACAATAACCCAGGGTACAACACATAGGGTGGGAACACAACAAAAGATAGTGCACAGTATTACTTTTTGTAAATGCACATATTTTAATGCAGTAAAACTTAACTCTTATAGGAGATATTTTTTATGGGTAGTCAAGTGTTGGGTACACGGTACAGTGAAGGATTCACATCAATGATTCTTAACCTCAAGTGTGTGAACTTGTTTTCCTTTGTCTTTTTAAAAGGTTTTCATAGCTATTTTAATATGCTTGGTTTCTCTTGCAGTCCTATATATTTAACTTTATTCATTCAAAAAGATGATTCTGAGAAGGAATCCATAGGCTTCATTCAACTATCAAAAGAATCCACAATACAAAATAAGTTAGGAATCCCTATTCTTATTGTACCATGAACAAACGATATGAGGGATCACAGTATGTAGATCTTAGGCCCCCAAAATAGTGGTACCAGATAAGCTGTCTGAATGTAGGAGAGAAATCTGTTGTAGTCCTAGTCTCATAAACTCATTGGATTTTGGAGGAGAAATAAACCTAAAAAGCCACCAAGGCCACCACATTATTTCACAAACAAGGGGACAAATACCCAGAGAGTTCTGACTCCAAACCTTTCTACTCTACTGCATTGACTTAGAATGTTGGTAACTATTCCAATGAAAGTGATATAGGAGGGATTCCTGTACTGAGTGGGAGGGTGGGCTAGATAATTCTAAATTTTCTTTTAGTTTAAAGATTCAATAATTCTTTTTTTAAAAAATCCTTATCTTCCATCTTAGAATCAATACCACAGATTGGTTCCAAGGTCAAAGATTGACAGATAAGGGCTAAACAATGGTGATTAAGTAGCTTGTCCAGGGTCATATAACTAGGAAGTGTTGAAGATCAGATTTGAACCCAGAATCTCCCATTTGTAGGACTGATTCTCAATCCACTGAGTAGCCTAACCTCCCCCCAAAGATTTAATGATTCTAGAGTACTGGAGTAGAAGGAAGAAAGAAGAGAAAGGCAAGAGTGGTAGAAGAAGCAGAAATGCAAGTAGGTCTACAGTTACTTATAGGGCCTTATAGGATCAGAAATTTGTAAACTGAGGAAACTTGAAGGTTGATCCATTTTGACAACAATTTCAGATCCCTAAAACTATTAGAAACTCAGTTTTCTGCTCGTTTAATACCCCCCTCCAATGGGTGTATTAAATGAACACATGGGGCCCAAAAGATGCAGAGATCATCATACCCCTATTCCTTAGAGATCCATTTGATCCAAGATGTCTTCTGTCTTCCAACTCAGAAGACTATTTAGCTAATGAAACTAAAAACACTATTTTTTCAAATTTAATTCAGATATATTTTTCTGATTGTCAGGCATTTTCTTTTCCCCCTACACTACCCCAACTGAACAATAAAAAAAGAAAACTCTCATAACAAGTACAGTAAAAAAAAAAACAACAACAAATTTCTACACTGGCCATATCCAAAAAAAGCATTATTTTATATTAAAGGAACATGAAACTCTTTGGTGTAGTAGAAAGAGCACTGGGTTAAGAGTCACCAGATGGGAAATTAAAGCCTGGCTCTGCTACTTTCTTCCTATGGGACATTAGACAAGTGACATAACCACTATGGGCCTGTTTCTTAATTGGTAAAATGAAGTGGTTGGATTATATTACCTTTAAAGACCCTTCTAGCTCTAATTCCTATGATACTTTGAAAAATGTAATCTCTTTAAGGGAAAGATAACATAAGCCATGGGGAGAGTTGGTTGGGAAATACTGAGCTCTCAATTTCACAGAGATCCTTCCGTCTCAGGGGTGAAGTTGTCATCAAGAAATGTGATAGGAAGAGTCGATGGGCTGACAAGAATGAGGAATATCAAGTAGACAGAGTTCTGCCCCCTGCTACCCACAAGATGTGGGGAGAAATTAAGGGAGGCCCATAGCATGTTAGGTGGACCTCCTGGGATAACTACTGGTTAGACAAGAGTTGACTAGGATAGACACCCATCTTGGTACTTATCATTGGAGGCAATTTCAAGATCACTAAGATCAGAGATCCATTTGTACACTCCAGCACAACTCTCACCCTCCTCAGAGAGTTTCAGGCTGGTACTTTCCACCTAACCATGGTATTTACTTTGATACTCTTCCAAGTATCTGATGACAACCTGGCTTTCTGCCCACACTCCTGCCTTGAATTTAACTAAGGCTCATGGAGGTTAAATGATTTGTCCCTAGTTATACAGTTAGTTAATGTTGGAACCAATTACTCTTGGACCCAGAAACTGACCTTGGAAGCTCACTGATTCAAATTATGCTAAGTCCTGAGATAGAGAGGTCAGGGAGGAAGAAGGAAGGCATAAAAGAAGCCCAAGCTGTGGTCTCTGACCTCAAGTAACCTAGAGTCTTGTTGGGGAGGGAGATTAAGCTATATATAAGAAATATAATATAGGAAAGTGGAGACAAATACAAAAATGAGTGTTAAGGTAGCTAAAAAATATTAGAATTGAAAAAAGAGGCTTACATGGCCATGTTATACTCTGATTCTGTAATGTTATTAGGATGGAGGATATAGGCAGATGAGGAGAGTTATCTCCCAACCTGGAAACTACTCATTTGCTACTCCCAAAATTTATGGTTAAGAGTTGGCAATGAGGGGTTGGTTGGGACAGCTGTTAAAGGTTAGGGTCAAAATTGTAAAACAAACTTTGAATGCCTTAAGAACTTTGATCAATGCCCATGATTCCAATGGACCCATGCTAAAACATACTGATCATTTCTTGACAAATAATAGACTCAAATTTAAAAACTGGGACATATATTTTTTGGACATGATCAATGTAGAAATTACTTTTGTAATCCTTATTACAAGGGTTTTCTTTTTTCTTTTTTTAGTGGGGCACCAGCAGGCAATAAATATTGATTAAATTGTACCAGGTACTATGATAAGTTCTGGGGATATAAATACAAACAAAGAGAGGTATTCCCCTGCCCTCAAAAAGCTTATATTCTAATGGAGGACAAGAAATCATAAAAGGGAACTGATAAAGGAGGAGAGGGGATTAAGGTACTTACTCTGAGGGAAGTTCCAGAGTAAGAAGGCAGATGAGTCATGGTGGCAAAGACTAGAGAAATTCAGCCATAAGGAGAATGAACCATGGCATGCCGTGGCCTGTCCCCCAAAATGAAGGCCTCTGGAAGGAACTCACCAGTGGGAGAAGATGGACCAACATGGTGGAATGATATGGGTAAGAAAGTGCTAATGGAAATTCCAGGATGAGAAGGCAGTTAACTCATGGTGACAAAGTCCAAAAAGTCAGAAGCATATCTGAGAGATAAATAACTAGATGGGAGTGGGGAAGGGAGAGAAAATAGATTTTTAATCATTTTTGAAAAGTAAGTAAAAAAGATGGGTATATGGATATATGTCTCTGTAATATATTATCTTAGAGAGTAGCAGTGATATAGTACAGGAAGATATAAGACTGAGGAAATGTGGAATTTGGTACAATAGACCCAGATGGCAGGGGAGTAGGAAAGTAGGAAAAAATTATGAATAGAACTGAATTGGAAAATAGTTCTTGACCTAGGTACAAAACTAGTTAGTGATGGTTCTTGTTAGAAAAATCCTTGATTCCTCTTATTTACCAAATAAAAACAACTTCATTTAGTGCTTTATCCTCCTACCCACCCCATGTAGGAGGGAGTACAAATACTAACACCATTTTTCAGAAAAGGAAACTGAGACTCAGAGATATGCAATAACTTGCCCCAAATCCTTTAGCTGATATGTGGAAGAGCTAAAGCTTGAATCCAAGCATTTTAGGCTTCAAGTCCAGTCTTTTCACTGTTCCCTCTTGTCTCTCTTACCTTGCACATAAACCTGTCTGCTTCTGCCTTCCCCACACCCAGGTGACCCTTGATGCCAACAGAAGAGGAGGATGTCCAAACCTAAGCAGAACTCTGGTTGGTGCCAGTGGGAATTTCACTTTTGCTGCCATGACAACTGAAGCATAGTGGTTCTAGGCTTAGAAAAGGAGATGTAGGAAGGTTATCCTACAATTGTTTAAGGTTTTGAGGTTGTTAACAAGTGAAAAAAATAGAGATTGTTGGTTTGAAAGATTTATAGAAAATAGGAGGTAATTTAACTGTCTGGAAGATTCAGTGACTTTTTTGCCCTCTCTATATGGCCCATTCAATTCATCCTCATCATTCATTAATTCATTCATTAACATTTATTGGTTACATGTTTAGAAAGTAGAGAGTAGGGGCAGCTGAGTAGCTCAGTGGATTGAGAGCCAGGCCTAGAGATGAGAGGTCCTAGGTTCAAGTCTGTCCTCAGACACTTCCCAGCTGTGTGACCCTGGGCAAGTCTCTTGACCCCCATTGCCTACCCTTACCACTCTTCTACCTTGGAGCCAATACACAGTATTGACTCCAAGATGGAAAGTAAGGGTTTAAAAAAAAAAGAAAGAAAGAAAGTAGAGAGTATCTGGATAAATCACTAGGGAGTGAGAAAATCTATGGTCCCCGCCTTTAAGGAACTTGTCATCCTATTTTCAAGGTATATTCGGACAAGACAGAGCAGGGAGAACTAATAAATAGAACCCTGGAAGGAAAAGAAAGTGAAAAGACTACCTAAAATTTTTTAAGAAAACAGATGGAATGCTTTGTACCCTCATTGCTGTGCCCTCTCTTTCTGGATTTCATCTTTATCCACTCATAGTTCAGGCCCTGGCAACTCTCAGATGAGAGGAATGAAGGGCTCTGAGTTAAGGATTTATTAGGGGCTTGACCTGAACCTCATTCTACTTAAGCCTTTACCTCAAGTTTATAGGTCATTCTAAGCAAGCCTTTTGCTGTGTCTTCCCCATTAGCTCCTATTTCCCTGGTAACTCTTCTGTGGCTCTGGAATCTGGCCTCATCTCTCTGGGGGTAGTGAAGGAGGGAGGCAATGGGTAGGGAACAGGAAGCCAGATCAACCCCAATATAAACTGGTCTAAAAATAATTTAGACAAGAGTAGCAGGGCCCAAGCAGGCTCCTGCCTCTAGGAGTCTTGGTTTATTTCTTTATCTTCAAAGAATGGATCCTTAGAGATAGATTGACAGGATGCAGGTAGGAAGAGACTGGTGGAAGAGTTAAAAGAGTTAGTAGTGATGATAAAAGTAGTTATACAGGTCATAAGTCCCTCTGAAAATGTGGATGCCCATTCCCTCTTTTCAGAGGTGGAATATTGCAAATAGTGTTGGCCACAAATATTTTTTTGGTTTTGTTGTATTGCTTTTCTGTCTTTAAAAAAACCCCACTTTGTTATAAGGGATGGAGGGTATATTAGAAAATGAAAGTAATATAGATTCAAAGGAGATTAGAACCTGTAGGATTTTGGGGGGAGGATTCTCAGAACGGTTCCAGCTTTTGTTGCTACTAAACCACCCATCTTAGCTCTGCCCCCTGTAGGATTTAAAAAAAGAAAATATGGTTGCCCCTTTCTTACCTTATTAGGTTATATTTGGGGACTAGCCTACCTCACCTTTTTTTGCTGACAAAAGAAGAGTAGAAGAATAGGAACACCCCACCATCTCTTTAGCCCCTGCACAGAGAGGACAGAAGGCCTTACTGGGGAGGGAATTTCAATAATGAAGCTGTAACTACTAGTAATTCTGACGCCAGGGGCAAGACATTGAGAGCCTCTTTAAAGCAATCTTTTAAGACAAATTCTATTGAGGCAGGAGAGAAACCTTGGGAATACACCTTAGACACTAGAATATAAGACCCTCTGGGAGCTTTTCTTATACAGTCCTCCTTCTTGTTTTCCTTTGTAGTGTGAACCAATTAATCCATCAACAAATATTTATTGGGTACCCATTATGGGCCAGGCACTGGAAACAAAGAATGAAATAATCCTATGAGTAAGGAGCTTACATTCTAATGGGGAAAGACAGCAAGTGCATATATAATTATATCCAGCATAAATATAAAGTGAATAAATGTAATTATATCCAAAAGCAATTAGATATGAGATAGTCCAAGGGAGGGCACTGGCAGGAAAGGCTTCATGCAGAAGATGCTGTGTGAGCTCCATCTTACAGGAAAAGAGGGACTGAGATGAAGGTAAAGAGGGGATGCATTTCATTGAGATAGATAACCCATTTATTTCAGTACTTACTATTGTGACAGACTCTGTGCTAAGCATTGTCTCTGTGTAGTGTGTGTGTGTGTGTGTGTGTATAATGCAGGAAGACAACAAGTAAACAACAAGTAAAGAGTGTTCAAAAGTAGAGGCACAACAGAGACTGTGAGATGTGTTGCAGAGGCTTAGACCACAGCAAAATAAGATAAAAAGCTCCCGTATCAGATCCTAGAGAACATGGGAGAATCCAAGTTTCTGAGGAGAAGGAAGTAGAAATGGCCAGAGAATAGGTCTGTTAACATAAGAAAATTATTGCTTTAAAAAAGGATACTCTGTGGATCAAGACTCTGGGACATTGTGAGGTTGCTTCTGGAGAGACTGGTGGAGGAGAGACCAAGGTGGGCCAGGTTAGGGAGGACCCCATCTGAGATAAAGTCTCCATCTGGGAGTTTCCTATTTTGACTATTTTTGCTAACCAGGTGCTAAACTCAATAATACATATTTATTAAGCGCTATTCATATGTCACTCACTGTTTTTACCTGCTAAAGAATTAGAAGTACTATCAGCAACTTTTACATTTCTGGGTCCTGGGACTAAGTCCTGGTTGTCCTACCTTTGTGATGGTTATGCTCAGGAGATCTACAATAGTCACCCTAGGTTTCATCTGATCTAGCACTAGTACACTAAAAGGGCACCAAGCTCTGAGAAGATAGCAGTGTGGAGAAATGTCTTTCCTCTGAAATGTTTAATCAGATTGGCTCACAGGCCAACCCTGCCTTATGCCCACAGCAGCTCTCCTAGTCCTTTGTGGGATCGTAGGCAACAAATGCTGGAAAAATTGGAGTGAGACAGAAGAGGCACTACCCTCCTCCATCAGTGACCAAGAATGTGCAGTAAAGAAAGGAATATAGGAATGTGCTGCTCTTGTGTCTAGAGATTTGAAGGGAAGGTCATAGAGTTCTTTCCCAGAGATCTCTAGTTTAAGGCCGGGTAATATGGCTTCATATTCTTGGCTAAGATTTATAAACCTCACTTTCCTACTCTTTTCCCACACATGCCTTCCCTCTCCATAGCAGCCCTGGCTTCCCATTTGTTATGCAAAGAAGGCCCCTTCCTATTCTCTTTCCCTACAGCCCCTACCCACCCAACATATACACAGAGCTGTAGTGGAATTGTGGTCTTTAGGTTAATATGTTCTCACAGTTTTGTGGCTTTGAGGGGGTGAGAGGTAAGAGTGATGAGAGCCTAGTAGCAAATTATTTTTTCTCCTCTACCAGGGACTTTATGCTTTTGCCTGGTTGGGTCAGAAACCTTGTAGTTTTCAGACCCAGAGGCTCTTGGTTCCAGAGAAGGGGGAGGGAGTTAAGAAGCTGTAATAGAAGACTCCCTACTATTTGTTTATTTTCTTTTCTCTCCATCAAAATCCTTCTTTCCGAAGTTATGAAGTTCTGGGACAAGAAGGTTGCCCCCTCAGAGCTATGAATGATCTCTTTCCAGCTAAGTTTAAAAAGGTTCAAGAGACCTAGATTTTAGAGCTAGAAGGAAACTTTTTTATTTAGTCCAAATTATTTATTATTTAGTCCAAAGTTATGGACCTTCCTATAGCAATTTGATGAAGCCTATAGACCTCTACTTAGAAACCTATAGACCCCTTCTTAGAACAATGTATTAAAATGCATATACAGGGGCAGTTGGGTAGTTCAGTGGATTGAGAGTCAGGCCTAGAGACGGGAGGTCCTAGGTTAAAATCCGGCCTCAGACACTTTCCAGCTGTGTGACCCTGGGCAAGTCACTTGGCCCCCATTGCCCACCCTTACCACTCTTCCACCTAGGAGCCAATACACAGAAGTTAAGGGTTTTTAAAAATGCATATACCAAAAAAAAAAAAAAAAACCAAACCAAAAACAGATTACAACAGGAAACCAATCCTATTGAAATACAGTTATTAATTTTTAAAAAAAGATAGCAAGTTCACAGGCCCCAGGATAAAAACTCTCCAGTTCATTTTAGAGATTATAAAATCTTATTTGGAAGGGATCCCAAAGTCCAATCCCCTTACTTTATGTATGAGGAAATCCAGACCCAGTGAGATAAGGTGATTCAAGGTTATAGAACCAACAAGCGGGTGGCAAGGCTGGGATTTGGACTCCAGATTCCAAATCCAGCATCCTTCCCACTGTATCATACCATTTCTTGCCAGTCTTTATAGCTGTCATTAAATCTTAGAAGCTTGTGCTATCATAGACTAACAATCAGGTGGACCCTGGGGGAAAGAAAGCCGGAAATGATCACTTGAAGTGATTCCTAGAACTGCCAGCATGAGGTGCTCTTGGCTAAGATATCTTACAGTTCAGGGTTGTTTTCTATCTCTCTGTAACCCATTGCTCCATGCCAGACCCCACCAGCTCTTGGATCAGGCTGATGAGTGCACCATGATGGCAAATAAGAAGCTTCTGGACCCTGATCTGTATAAACCCCTCCAATGTTGTTGTTGTTGTCCTTTTTGAAAAATTCCTTATCTTCTGTCTTAGAATCAACATTAAGTATTGTATCCAAAATAGAAAAGTGGGAAGGACTAGGCAATTTGGGTTAAGTGACTTGCCCAGAGTCACACAGCTAGGAAATGTCTGAGGTCAAATTTGAACCCATGACCCCCTCCCCCAATCTATCCAGCCCTGAGTCACTTAACTGACCCTCCGTGGTGTTTTCTTTTTCCCCCTCCCTGGTCTTTCTTTTCTTCTAGGGCAGCCAGGTAATACAGTGGGTAGAACATTGGGCTTAGAATCAAGAAGACCTGAGTTCAAAATCAACCTCAATAATTTATTAACCATGTGAGCCTGGGCAAGTCATTTAATTCCTCTTTCCTTCAGTTTCCTTGTCTATAGAATAGGGATAATAGCACGTACCTTCCCAGGTTGTTGTGAGGATCAAATGAAATAATAATTATAAAGTGCTTAGCACAGTGCTTGACACATAGTAAGCATTATGTAAATATTAGTTATTATAGCTTTTAGCACAGTGTCTAGCACATAGTGCTTTTTTGGATGTTCAGTCACTTAAATCATGCCTGACTCTTTGTGACCCCATCTAGAGTTTTCTTGACAGATACCAACCTGGCTTGACATTTTCTTCCCCAGTTCATTTTACAGATGAGGAAACTGAGGCAAACAGGGTTAAGACTTTACCAGGGTAGTAAGGGATATAAATATTCTCCTTTCTTCTCTGACTCTGTCTCTCTTTCCCCTTTTGTCCCTATCTTCTCTTTATTTTTCTTTCAAATTCTCTATGGTTTGTTACTGGAAGTAAGAAAGTGATCAATGCATGGGTTTGCTTCATTCCTTGGAGGCTCTGGCCCATCCTTAAGATGTGATGCCCTTATGGTCCATCTATATGACACAAGATATCAGCTTTCTTTATTCATTGTAACAGTATTCCCCACTAAATCCACTACATTGGCCAAAGTAGTGAACTTCGTGTCCTCTTGGATTTATTCCAGTTCAGAGAGTCACTATGAGGTCTGGTAGGAAAGTCTGGTGGAAAGGAAGGAAAGCTTTACATCTCCCCTGCCTCTTCCCCAACACAGTGTCAAATAAAGCACTTTTCTTCAAATGTCAAGACTTTTATCAAAGATCTTGGTTCTCTTCTTTCTCCCAGCTATCAGGAACTAAGATCAAAACCATTCTGATAACAGTAGCCTGGTGCTACTTTGGACTTTGTTATTGGATACTTCCAACATCAGAAGACTTTATTCACAAAATTTCATCTACTAAAAAATACATCCCCTTCTAGGCTTTTGTGGTGCTCATGAAATTCCCAACACTGAAGAGGCCATAGATCACTAAGATAGTTTAGGAATAGTGAACACAGAAAGACCCTTTCAAAATGAACATACTTAGTTTTTGACCTATTAGCACATTAGCAAGAATTTTTTAAAAAATCAGATTAGTTAACACCTTAGATTTATGACATTAGCTTGTTAATACCTTGGACCCTGAGGGGATAAGAATTGGGTAGGGAAATTTCAAGCCTAAGGAAACTAGAGGGACCAGCAGGAGGGCTTATGGCCAGAAAGGGCAGGTTCAGGTCTTGGGGCACCCACATTAGTCATTTTGAAAATGAGTGTGAGATACTGAATATAAATTTTGCTTTTACAATTATGCCTAAGGCTTATCTTGCCCATGGAGACAGTTCATTGAGATTATAGGCATCATTATTTCCAACATCTCTTGTGAGTAAGACTCTTCTGCCAGGTTCTTAAACAGTGAATTATATGTATTTGGTGCTTTGTGCTTCAAGGTTTGCTGAATCGATGAAGTGATCTAATGAATCTGCTCCAATCAGAAAGAATAGTAGCATAGGGGTAGTGCCTAATGATCATCAGAGGTGTAAGATCAGGGAAACACCTTTAAGAGAGATTCCAGTGTCATGGTGACCCAGAATTCTAACCATGTTACCTTACATTGGTGTCATGGACTGATTTCCAAGGTGACCTGATTCTCGATTTTCCTGACGGTGCTTTTTCTCCACCCTGCCCCTCCCTTTTAAAATTTGATTTTATTTTGTGAAGTTCCTTTTTCTCAGATTCCAGATTCCATTTGGAACTCAGAAAGGAATGTAGGTTGCAGGGTACCATTCAGCTGGAATGGTTTTAAGATGTTGTGTAAACCTAAATACCACTAGACTTAAAAGAGAGGAGGAGGGAGTGCTGGGCTGTTTTTATCATGGACTAGTTGCGTGACTTTTGCTCTAGGTCTGAATTTTCTTGCCTTCAAAATGGGGAAAGTTGACTTGAAGGATCTCTATACTACCTTTGAGCCCCAATGTTCTGCCATCTAGTTTACTATACTGTTATGCTGTTTTGCCCGTGTTGTCCAAAGAGAGTAGCATAGGACTTGGAGAAAAAGGGTTCTGGCAAGAATATGAATAGAAGACATAGGCATATGCAACCTGTGGCTCAGAATTGGACCACAGGGCTCACACAGATCTAGCTCAGCTTTTTGTGGGGGGTGGGGTAGGGTGGGGGGGGTTTCTTTTACATCTATTTAGTTTATTCCTTAATCCAATGTTTCCCTTGTGAACATCCGAATATGGCTCATGTCTAGGTCCCTACAGAAAAATGAAAAGGACCTCATTATCCATGCAAGCATTCAGGCTAAGATATTAGATAAAGGATAGGTTTTATTTCAGCTGATAGGATATACAAAGGACTCTATACCTGAGCCCATAAAGGGTCAAGCCAACTCCTTTTCTCTCTCCAGGGGACTTCTCTGCCTTACTAAGAAGCCTTTCTATCTGATCTCTATCTCTCTAGATCTTCTGCCTTGGAGTCCATGGGCATCCTCATTTAAAGAGCAGACTAAAGGATATCCTGAACTAGCTGTGACCTTCCTCATTCAGATGTTGATATATTGTCAGTAGAGCAACCAGAATCCTGGACAAAGAAAGTCCACACTTTTCCAAGCAGATAGCCTCACTGCCAAAACAAAATAGGTTTTATTTCAGCTGATAGAATATACAAAGGACTCTATACCTGAGCCCATAAAGGGTCAAGCCAACTCCTTTTCTCTCTCCAGGGGACTTCTCTGCCTTACTAAGCAAAAAGTATCTCATCTCTCAAATAATTGACCTTGACCAGAGAATTTCATATCTTGTTCAGGCGGAGCACCTTTTGGGAGGAATGTGGGCCCACCAAATATACCAATAATACCAAAATAATGCCACCAGTAAGATATAGGAAAGGGAATGAGGAATCTCCCTTTCCATTAGAAATCTGATGTACTTACTAAAAAAAATCTAATGGGGACTGTTTTGAATTTTTTGTGGGTTTAGTTTTATCTATACCCAGGAAAGAGGCTCTTTACCTAGGGGGACAGTCATCTTCCTCTCTTTAATTCTGCCTTTCTTAGGAATCCCAATTGTATTCAAATGAATTCAATAAATAATATATGAGCATCTTCTGTGTGCCTAACAATGTGTTTACCCAAGACCTTCAATTTGAAATGGGAAGGACCTTGAAGATGAGACCAAAATAACTCAGAGGCCAGCCATTTAAAAATTCCAATTCACCTATTCCTTTCCCTTCCCTCTCTGGTTCCCCAACCTCTCTCAAATTCCCTGCTCCACCACTGCCACCACCCCCCCACCACCACCAATGCATATACCTTTTTTTTTATTCCCTGGGATACTCTCAACCCAGAGGCACACAGCTGTGGGCCATCTCTGCACATGATGCTTTTCTTAATCTCTTCTTCCTCTTCTCTGTCTCAGGCTTTTGATTTCTTATTCCTGTCCTCCTCCTGGAAGGGGTGTCGTCGGATCATACCAAGCCTGGGAGGGAAGGTCAGGGATCCATGCTGGGACCTGTACAGGCTGCCATTAACCTGTCACTTTTGCTTCTAGTCGGGTAAACAGCAGCACAAATGAAAGGAGAGGAAATGTGGTAATTGGAAATTAGATTTCTCAGTGAACAGGATGGACAACTAGAAACAGAAGCAATGCAATTCGCTAGGGTCAGCTGGGCCCGGTGGCAGCCCTCATCCTAATAAAGGGACTTCAGTCTGTTCAGTGGGCTGAGCAGTAGCACTTCCAGGCTACTCACATCTGTATATTTCTTGGAGTTGGGAAAAGAAAACCCGAGTCCTCTGTAGGGTGACATACTAGCTTATGTTTATGAGGAAAGAAGAGAAGAGAACAAAGCCAGAAATAATCCCCTGGGTGAAGATTGTGACCTGTGGCTGATTGATATAGAAATAAATACTAGAAATTGTCCCATCCCACCTCCAAATGTCTCTCTAACTGTCCAGGTGACAGTGAGATATGTAGGAGCATAAACACCAAATTGGGATTAAGGAAGCCATTGTTCAAATCCTGGCTCTATTTAATCTTGACCAAATGATTTTTGAAAGAGACAGAGACAGAGAGAGAATCCTTGTTCTAGTCCTGGCTCTGCCATTCATTCACTATTTGACCTTGGACAAATTATTTTACTCTTCTGGCAGATCTATTTTTCTGCTTGAAGTTATGTGTGTGTTACACACGTGTATTACACACGTGCGTGCTCATGTATGTACACAATTGTGTGTTTGTATAGGTTTGACTAAATGATCTTTGAGGTCATTCTCCTCTGTAAAATTCCTTACTATGATTTTAAGGACATAAACCTCCAGCCAAAGTCTCACAGAATATCAGAACTGGAGAGAACCTTAGGGATCTAGTCCTATTTCCCCCTGCCCCCACCCAATTTACTGATGAGAAAAGTGATCCTGTGGGGAAGTTAAGTAATCTGCTCAAGGTTATGCCTCAGTAAGAATCTGTCTGCTGATTCTTCTCTCCACCATGCCATCCTACTGTTTGATCTCTGTCATCTCTAGTGTTTAGTCTTTTAAATTTCAGGTCTATTTGTAGAATTTTTTTTCTCATCCTCCCACACCCATTCCTCTACTTATAGAATGGAGACCAGAGCAATCCCATTCCTTTTCTCTATTAATGATCACGGCACATAACCAAGAAACCCTGCTCCTGTCAGTTGGGGGGGGGGGGAAACTTTANATCCCATTCCTTTTCTCTATTAATGATCACGGCACATAACCAAGAAACCCTGCTCCTGTCAGTTGGGGGGGGGGAAACTTTAATTTATTTAATGGAGCTGGAATAGAAGTTCCTTAATGGGGGGGGGCAAAGAAGGAAAAAAATATAGCCTTCTCCTTCTAAGTGCTTTCACCACCCCCATACCTCTATACCTTCCTTTTAGAATGAGTCAGGCACTTCATGGTCCTTGCTCCAGACAACAGGTCCCAGGCTGGAGGGGAGGGGGAAGGGAGGACAGCTCCATCAGTATGCAGAAGGGGTCGATGCTGGATGCTAGATTAGCATAAAACACCCTAGGAGGTAAATAGACCTACTAGAAGACACTGTGTGCAGTGCCGGGAATGGGCTTTGTCCTAGGCACTATTGTCCCAGCCCCCTCTGCACAGTGATGGAGTGGGGCCCTGAAGTTGGTCTCTTACACTTTTGACTGCCAGATGAAAGGGGGGAACATAAAGAAAGGAGGGGGGGGGAGAGTGGAGGACTTTTTTTTTTTTTATCCATCCAGACGAAGTTACAGACGTCTGTTAAACGTCAATTATGGCTGAATAAAGACGTCTGCTTTGGGCTTAGCTTTGGCTCCTTTCAGCCCAGGAGGTGTTTCCAGTCCAGATCTGGGATGCCTTTGGCAACCTAATTTGGAGATTGTAACTCTATAAACAGACGCTGGCATTAATCAAAGCTGGGGAGAATGCTCCCACTCTGGCTCCAGCTCAGCCTGGTGTCTTGGAATGTGGGGTGAGAAAGTGGGAAAGAGAAAAGGAGCCAAACATTCCTCCCCTCCCCTGCAGCAGGCAGGGGCCTTGGGGACAGAGGGAATCTGGGAGTCACACAGACCTTTTTGTGTGACTCCCTCTGACTTGAAACATGTCTGGTCTCTGGGAGACTCCATGATGTTCCACGTCCTCTTGGGAGCTACCTGTTCTGAATTAGATATCAATGATGGTCAGGCTACTGACTTTTCCCAGGAAAAGTAGGGTTATGTTACTAGTTGGAGCCAATATTTTATTGGGTATGGGGTTTTGGAGTAGGAAGAAAATGCAAAGAGGCTCTCGTTATGGTTTATGGGCCAAGCTTAAGAATGCTTCTTATTTCTTGCAAGCTATGACCCTTGATCCACATAGAGAGAAAAAAGGGACTGTTTCCCCTACCCCCCAATACCACCACATATACACACACTAAAGTTTTAAAAGTAGATTGTTCTTGGGATCCTGGGGACAGTGCCCTTGTTTTTGTGGTCTTTAGGAAGACTAAGGAAGGCCAGATAAATCTCCATCTGAAGGACATACTACCCTTCCCTAAATTATCTTGACTTTGTCTTTCTCCCAAGATGATCATAGCTGCAATGAGCGTAATTCTTCATGGTTTGAAGTTTGAATTCATTTCTCACTTCCATCTTAAATTTTCTTCTCAAAGTCCTAGACCTAAGTGATATTAAATCCCTCTTTCCTCTAATACATCCTTTGGTCTTAAATATCAAGTAGTACCCACATTAGAATAGACTCAGATGCCTTGGAAGTCAAAAGGATATGAGTCTTCAGAGGCAGTTTGGAGAAAACCATAGAATTGGGTGATAGGAAAATAATATACTATCAGGGACTTGCCATTTGACCAAAAAAAGGGAGGAGTTTAGAGTTAGATCTAGAGCAGGAGTTGTGTTCAGGTCTGAGTTCACATTGCATTTAGGATGAGAACTTAATGTTCTGACCTGAGAGGATCTAGAACAAAGTGCTAGAAGGTAAGAAGAGGGAGATAATTATCTTTTGCAAATATCATTATTGAATATGCTTGAATAACTATGTTTGGTCTCTTGATTGGAGTTAGCCAAGGTCCTGGATTGATGATGGTGGTCCTAGAGTTGTTGGTTCTCCTTTCCTACTAACTAGAACCAAGCCTTTGTTGCCATTGTGTTCCTGGGAATGTATATCCTAGGTCATTTATATGAGTAAGTATCCTAGGTAGAATCTATATACTTAGGGGTTCAAGGTACATAACTATTTTGTGTATTAATGCAATGTACTTACATACCAACACAGGAAATAGCCCTGTATAGAAACAAAAAATAACAACAACAAAACTAATCAGAAAGTTAAGGAAAGAGTTCAAATCTCAGCATCTTCCATAGTTCCATGAACTATATGGGTAACAAATTACTCTACCTTTCCTGGCTTTGGTTTCTCCAACTACATAATGAGGGTCTTGGATTAAGTGTTCTTTCATGCTTCTTTTAGCTCCAGCAGTCAATGGTTCTGTATGCCCACCAAAATGGTGACTCTTCCAATTTTTCTCAATCTACTTCATGCAGAATTCTTTGTTTATATATACACAGCCAACATGCTTATCAGTAAGTAAACACAGGGGCACATTGAAGCATTAGAAGCTCAAGGTCATTGGTAGGGTTGATACTCCCCCAGGGCTTTAGTCTAAGATTTGTTCTTAGAGACATTTCCAAAAATGACTTTGGCAAATGAGATCATTTGTGTAAAGTGTTTTGAAAAATCTTAAAGCCTTATATAAATGCTAGCTACTTTTATTGTTATTATGAAGCAGTAAAATGTTCTGTAAATGCTATCATTATTATTTTAATAATAAACCTAAATAAGTACACACACACAGCAAGGGTTGAGGCCTCATCCTTAATTCTACCACTAGGAAGATATTAAGGTCTTGCCATATGATAGCCTAAGTAGAAAGGTAATATGATTCAAAACAGGTTTTTTTTTCAGACTTTCTGAACCTGTGGATGCTTTCTGGGTAGTTCTCAACTCAGAACCCCAAGTTTCTAATGAATTGTTGGGTTGGATTCTGGAGGTGATAGAGTGTGAACATTGACTTAGTTTCCAACACTACCCTTTTTCTCCAAACCCTTAGAAATAGACCCAAAAATTTTGACAAAGAGCCATTATTTAATAAACAAATGGGCCAACGAATATGGATGGTTTTCAAAGAACAAGCACAAATGATCAGGAATCATTTGGGGAAAATGCTCCAAATTGCTAATAATAAGATAAAGACAAATTAATATAATCCTGGGGTTTTACTTTGTACTCAACAAATTGGAAAATATGGGAACAGAAAATATTGCTCACACTGGTACACATTGGTAGAACGTGGAAATAATCTAACCATTTGAGAAAACAAGTTTTTATT
Organism: Gracilinanus agilis; assembly: GCF_016433145.1. Taxonomy (NCBI): domain Eukaryota; kingdom Metazoa; phylum Chordata; class Mammalia; order Didelphimorphia; family Didelphidae; genus Gracilinanus; species Gracilinanus agilis. The sequence continues at coordinate 600,576,391 of NC_058131.1, read as the reverse complement.
TTTTAAACTCCACTACTTCCTTTCTTAGTAAAAACTCTAAGACAGAAGGTAAAGGCCTTGGTAAATGGGGTTAAGTGACTTGCCCAGGATCCCATAGCTAGGAAGTGCCTGAATCCAGTTTTGAACCCAGGTCCTCCTGACTCCAGGTCTAGCAATCTATCCACTGTGCCACCTAACTGCCCCTAGAATTTTAAAGATGTAGTAGGCAGTTTCTATAGCTTGCTAGACTTAAAGTCAATCAGTCACTAAACATTAGGTGCCTGCTACATGCCAGGAACTGTTAACTGTTGGGCATACAAAAAGATGTAAAAGATAGTCTCTGCCCTTGAGGAGCTCACAGTCTAATGGGTAATCATCTAATGAGTTAAAGTCAGGAAGACTTAGATTCACAACCCTCTAATACCTGCTGTGGAACCACAGATAAAATCACTTATTCTCTCTGCATCTTATATTCCTTCTCTATAAGATGATGGGGTTGGATCTGATAGCCTCTACTATATCCCTAAGGCCTGAGTTCAAATTCAGATTTAAACAGTCACTAGCTGTATGATACTAGGCAAGTCACTTTACCTCTGTTTACCTTAATCCACCGGAGAAGTAAATGGCAAACTATTTCAGTATCTTTGCAAAGAAAACTCTACATGGGGTCATGAAGAGTCAAACATGACTGAGCAATTGAACAAGAAGATCCCTTCCAGCTAAAAATATATAATCCTATGAGAAAATTTACAAATTTATTTTCATATCTTTTGACCCACAGATCTCATTATTGTTCATAGACTGCAAAGAGGTCAAATATCAAAAGAAAAGTTCTAGACCAGTGGTTCCCAAACTTTTTTGGCCTACCGCCCCCTTTCCAGAAAAATATTACTTATCCCCCTGGAAATTAATTTTCTTTAAATTTTAATAGCAATTAATAGGAAAGATAAATACACCTGTGGCCATTACCGCTTTCCTGGATCATTGCGGCACCCACCAGGGGGCGATAGCACCCACTTTGGGAATCACTGTTCTAGACAATAAGACATGGATAGCAGTGCTTTTTATGCGTATGTGATATATAACTGGAAAGAAAATAGGTTAATGTAATGAACTACCAGACTAGATGAATTAATTAATATGAAAATTTCAGGAAAAACATGGAAAGTCTTATATAACCTGGCATAGAATAAAAAAAGCTGAACCAAGAGAACACTATGCATAACAACCTCAATAAGGTAAGAGAAAACAACATTGAAGAAAGTAGCATTCAGATGAAATGAAAATACCAGTTTTGGCACCGGGGGACGGAGGCTGATACATGTTTCTCTCATCTTAGCAGGGAGCTGGTGGACTACAGGGACAAGATGTTGCATACACTCTCTGATGTAGTTACTGTGCCAGCTTGGTTTGTTCAACTGTCCTTTGCTACAAAGTAAATTCTACGAAAGGGAGGGATTTGGGGAAGCCAAAGAGTGGTAGGAAAATGAAAAAACATCTAACATAATGGTTAGAGACACACTTATGGGAAGCCCCAAGGCAGGTGACCGGACTCCTGGTCTTTATTACCTTGACATTTCCATATGCCTGGGTTCTTTGCTGAGATTTCCTGGCTTCTCGTTAGGGGAAGTAGATTCCACAATTCTTGCATTTATCAGCTTATTGCTGCCATAGAAATATGCTGTTTATAAAGTTGTTAATTATAGAAATGGTTATGAACTCCAAAATATAAGGGTTTTCTTCAGAAAGGTTTGGTGGGAGGACAGAGTTAAAAAGACACTTAGTGTGTACACATGAATCAAGTATGGTTTAGGTAGTTAATTCCTACAAAGAGAGAGGAATGCTAAGTGTAAGGGAATCCTAACATGCCTTACAGAATGGTTAGAACAGAATTCAGGAGCTTAACTTATTACTACCAGTACAGTCAGCTTTGAAACTAATATTCAAGCTTCATTGGGGCATAAACAGCCTTTTGCAAGGCTACTAATTAGCCATTCTACTTTTGTTTGGCATTGTTTGATCAGTTAGACATTTGATCTTTTCAGTGGCCTCTTTAGGATGCCAACTCCTCATTTGGCACCATCCAACTCCTATCTTTGCTTAGGCACTTGATGTCAAGCTGCCTGATTCAGGCATATCCCCCTGCCATCAGCCATTTCTGTTTGGGATGATGCCATTGTTTATCACCATGCCAGTGAGAGATGCTGCCACTGCAACCATAGGACTTAGGAAAGGAAAGAAACTAATAAGCATTTATATAGTGCCACTATGTGTCAGACACTTTGCTAAATACTTTACAAATATCTCATTTGATTCTTACAACAACCCTGTGAAGTAGGCGATATTATTCCCATTTTACAGTTGAGGAAACTGAGGCAAATAGAAGTTAAATGACTTACCCAAGGTCACACAACTAGTAAGTGTCTGAGGCTGAATTTGAACTTAGCTCTTCCTGACCCCAAATCTCTTTTGTTATTCTCACAAGGCTCTATACCAAAGGAAAAAGAACATAAAAGGAGTTGTTCTCACTCTAGGCACTGACTTTCCTACACAGGGCATGTACTTGAGTTTTGTGGCCAGGTAAGAGGAAGTTGCTTTTCCTCAGTTGTTCTAAGCTCTGGAAAGCTCAGTCATCCTCATACTTCAAAGGAAGGAAGAGAGAAATGAAAGAAGAGGGTCATACCTTTATACCTACACTCTATTCTGGTTCAGCAACCAATTAAAGAACTATTTATTATCATATAGCACAAACCCCTGAATCATCATGACTGGAAGTAGGCTCACCCCAAGATCCCATGTTGTCTTTTGAACTGGAGTCAAGGAAGTAATTATCAGTGCATGCTCTAAGGGCTGGTCCCTATAGCAAGCCTCTCCCCATTTTACATAAGATATATTTAAAAAAAAAAAACAAAGAACCCTCTAAGAAAGATAATTCTGAAAGCCTGGAGTCCCATAGAATATAATTAAAAATCATACTCCTTCATAGTCAGTCCTTTATATTAGTTAGGAATATGGAAATCTGAATTCTAATCCTAGATCTACAAATTTGTTCTTCTAGGGCAGTGATGGTGAACCTTTTAGAGAGTGAGTGATGTGAGGAATGTCCTCAGGTACCCATGGAGAGGGGAATGGGGGTAGACCAGCCTCAAGTCCCTTTGGCTTTCTAGCAAACTCTGTGCTGGGGTGATGGTGCACGTGCCCACAGAGAGGACTCTGAGTACTTCCTCTGGCACATGTGCCATAGGTTCACCACCATGGGTCTAGGGCAAGTCACATTCTCTCTATAAATAAGCTTTTAAGTCATTAAAAACAAAAGATAACAGAGGACTCCTAGAAAAATGATTTTTTTCCCTAAAAATAAGAACATGAAAGAATATTTCTCTTTGTTTTTAAGAAGAAATGTGAGAGTCAACTCAGTCTGGTTATATGGGGCTTCCTGCCCCTGCCCCATAACCATATCAAACATATATCCAACTTTCTCAGGACCAGGCTTGTTATATCTTCCCCTTAATGGTCCTAAGGTACTATGACAGGTTTAGTAATTCTTTTTTCTTCCACTGGCTTGAGCCCCCACTGACTATGTTCTTCCTATTGTAGAGGCCCAGTGACTAGCACCCTGGTTCCGTATAACTACTTCACAATGGATAGCTTTCATAAAGGAATATTTGCTTTGTGCTATAAGAAATAACAAATAAGATGATCACAAAAAAAACCCTTGGAAAGACTTATATGAAGTGATACAATGTGAAGTGAGCTTCACTTTGTATTCACCAAGAGAATGCTGGACACTGTAACAAAAATAATATATGATGATCAACTGTGAATGACTTAATTATTTTCAACCAGACAAGATTCCAGGACAACTACAAGGGAGTAGACGGAGTCTGAATACAGAGTGAAATATACCATTCTTCATTTTATTTGCTCCATGAATTTTTCTCTAGTATAAGTAATATGTGTTGTTTCACAATAGGATGAACAGAGAAATATGTATTATATGATTATATATGTACAACCTACATAATATTAACTACCTTCTTGGGGAGTTGGGAGGAATAGGAGGGAAAGACCATGTAATCTGGAAAAAAATTAAAATTAAAATCATATGTATAATATATTATAATTACATAATATATATAATAAAGCACAAACATTTCTTCCAGTATCTTTGGGACATAACTATGCCCTTCTCCATGTCACCCTAGTTTTAGATGGAGCATTAGGCTAACAACTTATTTTATTTCCCTGTAGCATTGGTCCCACCAAGTTCATCTCCAAAGGCAGCATAGCTGCTGGATTCTGGGGTGGAGGCCTGGACCTGAGTTCCTCAGGATCTTAATGCTGGGCTGGCTGCAGCAACTGGCCTGGATTCCTAGACTCCTTATGGTCCAAACTCTTATGCCAGATTGGAGATGCACCGAGAAAGGAAAAGAGCAAATAAAAAGGTCCAAGATTCAGACCAGTTTTTTTGAAAGTAACATGACCTGAGTGGAGAAGAGGGGAGGTCCCATGGCCCTTCCACTTTACAGCATGATTCTCTCACTTAAAATCTATTAGTGGGGGCAGCTGGGTAGCTCAGTGGATTGAGAGCCAGCCTAGAGACAGGAGGTCCTAGGTTCAAATCTGGCCTCAGACACTTCCCAGTCTTACCCTGGGCAAGTCATTTCACCCCTATTGCCTAGCCCTTACCACTCTTCTGCCTTGGAGCCAATACACAGTATTGACTCCAAGACAGAAGGTAAGGGTTTAAAAAAAAATAAAATAAAAGCTATTAGTGAGTTTCCTTGTTCTCTCAGACAGGAACACCTGCAAAACCATAACTGCTAATGACTCATGCTCTTTTGAAGATACTGAGAGTTTTAGCTATCTAGCTGATGTTAAGAAGCCCCTCTTATCCATGTGCTAGGTCATCTAGAGCATGTTATAGTCCTCCCAAGAACTCTCCCAGAAGAGGCATCTTAGTGTCTTCCATGTAGATAATGCTGTCATATCAAACACAGAATCTGTGTATAATGCTGACTTCTGTTACACTCTAGGTTATCACTCTTACCTCTCCAGCTACTGCAGTTATTCCTGGGTTCTACGTCTGGTTTCATCTTACAATCATGACCTTACTATTTCTAGAAAAGTCCTGATCCTTCAATGTATTCTAACACTGGTTGAGGAAAGCATTTTTGTTGTTTAGTCATGATTCTCTGTGACTCTGTTTGGGGTTTTCATGGCAAAGATACTGGAGTTACTTACCATTTTCTTTTCCTTCTCCAGCCCTTTTTACATATAAGGAAGCTGAGGCAAACAGGGTTAAGTGACTTGCCATGGGTAACATAGCTAGTATAAGTGTGAGGTTGGATTTGAACTCAGCTCCTTTTGGCTCCAAGCCTAATGCTCTATATCCACTGTACCACCTGGCTTAGGAAAGTTAAAAACAAACAAACAAAAAAAAAACAAAACAACTCAGTTCATTGTCTCCTGGTTTGCCCAAAATTAGGGTGAGAGTTTTTCAAAAAGAATTTTTACTAAGAAATTTTGCTGAGGATTTTAGGAAGGATACAAGGTAGCCTAAAGTATAGCAATCCATGATTTTATATCATACAGAGTTGTTTTTTTTTTATCTTAACTGATGTCTGTCCAGATGTTATGTAGGCTGGTACAGCCAGTAGGGATTATAGGATCACTGAGTTAAAGTAATAAGGGACCTTAAATGTCCTCCAACTCACTCATTTTATGAATGAGGAAATTGAGGCTTAAAGAGGTCAGATGATCTGTCATTAGAATTTTTTTCTTTCTTTTTTTTAACCCTTAACTTCTTTGTATTGGCTCCTAGGTGGAAGAGTGTAAGGGTGGGCAATGGGGGTCAAGTGACTTGCCCAGGGGGCACACAGCTGGGAAGTGTCTGAGGCCATATTTGAACCTAGGACCTCCTGTCTCTAGTCCTGACTCTCACTCCACTGAGCTACCCTGCTGCCCCCTGTCATTAGAATTTAAAAATGAAAGTTTCTAAGCTAAAGGGAAGAAAATTCCATTTCTTGATTTGTGAGGTAGTAAGTAGGCTGGAAAATGAACTACTTGAATACCAAGCATCCACAAGTCATTATATAATAGTATTTTGTCCTTCTAGCAACTCTGGAAAGTATCTGTTATTATTATAAAAATTTTACAGATAGGTGATCGAGGCAAATAGAACTTAAATGACTAACCCAGAGTTACACAGCTAGTAAGTGTCCAGGGGCATAATTCAAATTCAGGACTTCTCTACTCCTGGACTCCTGGTCCGACAGCCTATCGACTTTAACACTTAATTATGTTTAATTTGTCTCCTCCACTCATTTGGAGCAAGGACTGGTTCATTCGTTGTATTTATGATCTCCAGTCCTTAGGACAGTATTTGGCACAGAATGGGTTCTTTAAAAAAAATTTTTTTTTTTCAATTTTTGACAATTGTCATCTGACAGTTCTCAATTCATATTCTCTTCTTCCTTCCTTCTCCTCTCCCTTCACCAAGGCAGTAAATAGTTTGCTATAAGTCTGTGGTGGTGAACCTATGGCATGTGTGCCAGAAGGGGCACTCAGAGCCCTCTCTGTAGACACATACTGTTGCCCCAGCATAGAATTCGCCACAGTTTGATACTAGAAAGCCAGAGGGATTCTGGCTGGGCTTCTCCCCTCCCTCTCACCTGTGGGCATTTCTCACATCACCTGTCCCTCTCTAAAAGGTTCCCCATCACTGATACAGGTTATACAGTACTGTCATGCAACACATATTTCCATATTCACATGGTAAAGTCTTCATAAATGCTTGTTGGTTGGTTGATTGATTGAAGGCCTTTAAAGATAATCATACTCCTGCTTTAGTCTATATCATAAACATACCTTTTTTAAAAAGTTTAATTAATTAATTAAGAACATTTTTTCCATAGTTATATTAATCATTAAACATACCTTTCTTGAAAGGTCAGAATATACATCCCTGGCTTATTTCTTTCTTGCCACTCCATACATACTGTTCTCCTTACCCCTTTCTAAAAGCTCTCCTTTTGGTTTCTTCAGCATCAAAATTGACTTTGAAGGGAATACTCCTGAGAAGTCAGGACCCAGGCAAATTTTGAAGAGAAGAATCTCAAACAATTTTATTATAGATCTTTGAAAAAATGCTATTTTTGGTTTAAAAATGGTATGGATTAAAGAAATTGGATTTTTAAAAATGTGACCTAAAACTAATTTGGATGGCAATTGCCAGTGAAAAATCCCTCAAACTGTCTTCACTGGTAACAGCATTTTTCAAATATGTCCACAGTCCTCTGAAGGAACTACTTTGTAGGGGCCAACACTCATTTGAATGCTGAGCTTTGGTGTATTTGTGTGTCTAAAGCCATACCTGATACTTTTCTTAACACCTAGAAAACTGAATGCTCTCTGCAGGAATCCAATAAACAACCTGATATTGTTGGCAGCTTAGTGGCTCAATGAATTGAGAGTCATGCCTAGAGACCGGAGGTCCCTAGTTCAAATTGGACCTCCCATGCTTCCTAGCTGTATGACCCTGCCCATTGCCTAGCTCTTACTGTTACTCTGCCTTGGAACCAATACATACTATTAATTCTAAGATGGAAGGCAAGGGGTTAAAAACCAACAACTGTGTATTGGTTCCAAGGCAGAAGAGTGGTAAGGGGGTTAAAGTGATTTGCTCAGAAGTGTCTGAGATCAGATTCGAACCCAGAACCCAGAACCCAGAACCTCTGGTCTCTAGGCCTGGCTCTCAATCCACTGAGCCACCCAGCTGCCCCCTGTTGTTTTTAAACAACAACAATTGGATATCTAGCAACATTTCCTAGAGACTCCTTGCTAAAAGGTGCTGGGGGGGGGGTTGGGGCTGTGTAAAGGGATATAGACCAGAGCACATGCTTATTCCTGTGACAGTGCCTTACCTGGATGAGAAGGGGGCAGGGTTGTCTTCTGTTTCTGTCTTACCTGGCCCAAATGACTGTGCCTACCTCTATTCAGGGGAGAGGGACCTCACCTCTTTCTCTGTGATGACTGGATAGCTGGCAAGACAGACAGACCGAGTGACAGCTGGGATGGTTTAATTGCTCCTTGGTTGGTCGGCAGTGCTCCCTCCCCTGTCTCAGATCTGCATTTCAATGTGAGAGGACCCATAAGTAGGATGCCGCTCAAAGGGGTTAGAATGATTAATCATTTAAAAAGCAAGATCTTAATTACAGGCCGCAATTTTTGCTATTTAAGGAGTCCATTAGATGCCAGAAAGAAGAAGAAATAAAATTATCACAGGTTATTCTTCTACAGTAAAGTGGAATGGTGAAGAGAGGGGAGTGGGGGCAGGGGTGTAAGTAGAATCAGCTTCTGCTTTTAGCAGGGAGGGGACTTGGGGGACCAAACCTTGTCTGGAGGTGTCTGGTGGGAGGTGGGAGATTGAGTACTTCTATGTATGGAAGGGAGCAAGAAGTCCCATTTGGGGAGCAGATAGTCTGCTGAATAAGGAGGCTAAAGGGGAGGGGCAGTGGAGGAGATTTCAAATGGGAGTCATTCATTGTTTCTGAAGCCCCTGGGAGGGTGAAGCCTTCTTGGTACCCACCTCATCTTGGGAAAGCCGCCTGGAGATTGGGGAAAGCTCTTGCTCTCTATGGACTCGGTCTGGAGACTAGGGTTGGAATTCCACCTGTTGGGAGCCCCTGAGAATCTTGCCCTCCCAGGGTTTGGCAGCTGGCAGCCAGACCCTTCCTAACCCTTGACCCCTTCCCTGCATCAGGATGAGGGGTTAATTGCCACATCCCTCCCCTCTGACCCCCCTGTGGGTTTTCCCTCTTGTCTGGTCATTTAGCCATCACAGTATACAAAAGAGGGAGATTAAACAGAGCCCAGGCCCTCCATGCTTCAGTGGATTAATTTACTGATCCCCTGGGGATTAAAGGTCACCAAGATCAAGCACCACATAGCCTCAGAGCCCCTCGACAGCAAGGGATCTGGGCTGAGCCAGGCCAACAGGAAAACCTTGATTTAGAAAAGGAGTGTGATTCAGTGGGAAGAACAGTGGGCCGCAAGCTGAGACCTGGATTCAAGTCCCTGCTTGCCCTCTAATAAACTTGGGAACATTGAGTAAACCAGTTCATATTTCTAAATCTCAGTCTCACTGGTTAAATTCCAGGGTTGGAACAGGCATGGGATTCTTAACCCTTTTCTGTTGTTGTTGTCATCATCATTGATCTCCATTATGATTCAGTGAAGCCTATGAATGGTGGCCCCCTTTTCAGAATGTTTTTAAATACACAAAATAAAATTTATAGGACGGCAAAGTGCCTAAGTGCATCTGTCCGGCATTAAAGCTTTCAGACTCCTGAAATCTATCCATGGATCTCAGATTGAGAACTTCTAGACTAGCTGATCTCTAAAGAATCCTACAGCTCTGACTCTGATAGTTTGCTTTCCCCTCTTTTGTTAGAGCTCCCACAGTAGACATGCACTACCCTACACAGGAGGCACTGTGCCCCAGGAGACCTGGAAACAGAAGGGGCTTTTGGATTCCTTCATTCATTCCTGGACACAAGTAACCTCCTCAGCTAGGCCCAAGTGCTTCATATCTATGGCTGGTTGTTGAAATTTGATAATTCGTCACCCTCCTCATTCATTCCTCATCAGGCAAGTTCTTTGTCTGTATTAACTAACTACTCTAGAGGCATCTTTGTTCCTCATGCAGGCCCCCATTCTTTCTCCCTATTGGTGCCACTTTAACTCATTTTCATTCTTTCTTTTGACTCAGTATTCCTTTCTGATTTTTAACCCAGCCAGTTGCAAGAATTCAAGAAATCCATATCCAGATTGTAGAATGTGGTAGCTTGCTCCAGATTTTATAAAACATGTCAGATAAAAATATATAACTTGGGGTAAACCATTGACTTAAATTTAAATTTGGACTGAGTCATGCCTGAAGTCATCCTGGTTGCTATGATAAAATATATATGCTTAAAATAACCTTGCAAATAATGATCAGAGTTTATCAGTTCACTCATGAAAAATCATTTTTACATGCTTTCCCTTCCCCAAAAACAAATAATACACATGAGGGAAAAAAAAGAAAAGATGGAAAGAGATAGGCTCTAAATCTATTAATTCAAAGATAGATACTTCCTTGGTGAAGAAACTCCTTCCACTGATGCAAGTTAGCACCTTCTTTGAAATTTATAATTTAAATTATTTTATTTTATTTTTTCCATATTGTTCATTTTTGCAAGTGAATCTTATAAAACCAAAACCCCAAACATAAACTCAAATAAACAATTGAAAAATCACATGCTTTCATCTGCATTCTGACTCCAGCAGTTCTTTTCCTGGAGGTAGAGGGCATTCTTTGTCCTAAGTCCCTTAGAATTGTCCTGGATCTTTGTATGCAATTTATAATTTTAAAGACTTGCCTAAAACACTAAGAGTAAACTCTTAGTGGCTTTACCAGGGTCACATCTAATATGGGTGAGAGGGTGACACTTGAATACTGATCTTCCTGCCTCTGAGGGTGACACTCTATTCTTTATTCTATATTGACTCTAAAAAAGAAGGAAAACTCTCTACAAATATTGTATCTTTCTCTCCCTTCCTCCCACCTTGTCCCTAACCCAGGCCAGTGGGAGAAGAATTATTCACAAGGCACTCTCTGGTTTTTATTTTCACACTAATATAATTTTTTCATTTGTTTGTTTGGGGGGGTTGGCATGTTGATCTTTAAAGATCAGGGATTGTATTTGCTTAACTATCTTCAAAATTCAGTTCAATTGAATGCTCTATTGGTCTGAATACAGGTCTTTTCCCTAAAATGGAGACATTATTTTTGGAAAAAAAGCATAGGTTTACACTGAAAATACCAATTTTAGACTGTACTCAAGTTCTATGAAAGCAAGATTTGAGAAAAAAAAAGCACAGCTTATGGTCAGGCCAATATGGTAGGATTTGATGATGCTGTGGATGAATGGTTGTACAGAGACAGACGAACCAAAATGGGGATGGAAAGGGGTGCCAGCACAGACAGAGAAAACAGAACTCAGCTTCCCAAATTCACTTGTGTGGAATCAGTTTGTCAACTGCAAAGCATCTACTGATTCTTCCACATCCACATATCTTCTAGTGTTGGGGGGAGAAAGAATGAATGTATGTCCCTTTAATTGCCACATGCTCTCCTCTCTCTGTGCATATCTGACGCTCTTCCACCTTCCTCCCTTGAATGCTGATTAATTGCAGGGTTAGGCTCCCAAAGCAGGCTGGACCGCATTATTTCTGATGTTTGCTCTTTTCACTGGGGGAGTAAATGCCATGAATCCACAGTAATCAGCAGCTTTTAGCTTGTCACTCTTCTGACACTCTCTACTTAGATCAGGAAATGGCAAATGTGGTGGAAATAAGAACTTTATTATCCATTTCTTTCTCTCCTAAAGAGGGAGAATGGGGGAGGGAGGGCTGCCTCCTGGCTCCCCCTGGGATGCTGATGGGAGCTGTATACCGGCTGCTCTCTTTCCACTACCCAGATGTAAGGCTCTGTTAGAATGGGTCATCTAAAGGGAAAACTTTGGTCAAGAAAATGACATTCCTGTTTCTTCTCTCTCTAATCCACACGAAATCCTGTTCCGAGGTGGCCGACAGTCCCATTTAGAAAAATAAAAGCCCCTTCCCCCACTAGTGTTTCTCTCTCCTTTTACCAAATGACATTCTATAATTCTAGGGCCAGTAGCTGGGGGAAGGAGAAGAGGATGGGAGGGGGAGGGGCTGGCAGCATTTGTTTACTTAATTCTGTTCAAGAAGGCCAGTCTTCCTACCCCTTTCAGAAATGACAGCCTGATGCACTGTCAGACTAGCCCAGTGGGAAATCAGGCAAATGTTCAGGGCCTATGGTATTTTTTTTTTAGAAGGGAAAGGCGGGCATAGCAACTAAAAGTCATGAGGTTTCACCTCTGCTTTGTCCCTCCCCACTCCACCTTCTCTATTATATTCATGGGATGTCACCTTGAGTGTATATCATCTCCTGAACTCTGACCCCCTCCCTTAATCCATGGGCTTGACCTATGGGACCTGCGGGACCCATTCTGGCTCCAGTGTCTGGAGGTCCTAGGAAGGAGCTTACGAAATAAGGAACCAGACCCTGAGGACAAGGCATGTTTTGAGCAAAGTAGGGAAAAATAGAAGATCTGACTCTATTCTTATGGGAACTAGAGCTGGAAAGGGCTTTCAGATGACCTAGTCCAACCCTCTTCATTAGATAGATGAAGAAACTAAGGCCCATCGAGATAAATGATTTGGCCAAAATCACAGGTCAGGATTTGACTCCCACAATGTGTAGCATAGGCAAAGGTAATAAGGCCCATTTTCTATCTCATTAACTTGCTGCGTGACCTTAGGAAAAAGCCAGTGCACTATGCTTCATTTTCTCCATCTATAAAATGTGACTATTGATATCAGTCGATCTCCTCTGAGGATAAGGAAGACAGAGTCAAAGAATGTCACAGTTGTGAAATGTCATCCTTGATGAAGATGATATTTATTTTGTTAAACATTTCTTAATTATATTTTAATCTGGTTTGGGCCACACTTGAGAGTGTTGTGGATGTGGACCTCATGAATGGCACCTCTGTACTAGATGATCTCTAAGGTTTCTTCGAGGTCTAAGTATTATGATCTTATGATTGTATGACTCCTTTCCACTAGTCAGCCTTTTTCTGAACAGCTCCTCAGAGGATCCAGGTTGACTGATAAGAGGTTCCAGGTTCACTTTCTCAGTCCTAAAACTTCCAAGATTCATTATAACCAAAACTCAACATGGAAGCTTGGCATGGGCCGAGGAGAATTCTAAAAGGGAGAGAGAGAGAGAGAGAGAGATAGAACCAAAGAGACAGAGAAAGAGGAAAGAGACATTAAGAGGAGTCAGACAAAGGAGAGAGAGGTACAAAAAGGGAGGGAGACAGAGAGAAGAGAGAGAGAAAGGAGAGAGGAGAGTAGAGAGAGAGAGAGGGAGGGAAGGAAGGAGGGAGGAAGAAAGAGGGGGAGGGAAGGAAGGAGGGAGAGAGAGAGAGAAAGGAGAGAGGAGAGTAGAGAGAGAGAGGGAGGGAAGGAAGGAGGGAGGAAGAAAGAGGGAGAGGGAAGGAAGG
>NC_058131.1:600526076-600558687 GCF_016433145.1 Gracilinanus agilis | reverse complement strand
CTTTCCCCTCTCTTTATGGTGGCACATTCCCTTCCTCTGAGGGGCTCTTCAGCACCCCCGCCGCTTCCCATCTCCCATCAGAATTCGGGCTTCTCTCCCTTTCCCTCTCTCCCACCAGCTGCAGCTCCTTTTGTTCCCTGCTGAATTCATCTGCTGACAACTCAAAGAGAGGGAGGGAGCCAACAGTCCCCATCCGGGGCTCTCCACAGGCTCTCCCCCTGCCCTCATTTGCGATGCTTGAGTAGGGATTTCTCTATTTGCGGAGCTAACAATGCAGGTTCCCAGGGCCAGACTGATGATGACATCACTGCTGCACTGGGGGGGGGGGGGAGGGAGGCGGGCCCACAGGGTCAGGCTGCGGGAGGTTGGGGTGGAGAGGGGGTGGGGAGGGGTGGAGAGGGTTGCAAATGGTGGGGAGTGGGGGTATTGCATAATGCAGAGGCAGCCGTGGGAACCCGAAGGATCTGCTGGGAAAGTCTGTGCCAGTTGCTTTCAGACACAGTCAAAGGAGTCCCGAGGACTCGGGTGGTGGGAGAATGGGGCTGAGTGTTCGAGGAGCATCATGGGAATTGGGGAGAGCGACAGGAACGGCATCACGTCCTCCCTCTCCCAGCAGCTGAGCTGCTTGAAGAAGGGGGTGGGGAGAGTTGAGAGAGCGGACTTGAGGTTTGCATCAGAATCTCAGGACCTCACAAATCTGTAAGCTCTTGCCTTAGTTAAGGCTTGTTATTTCTGAGGAAATAGAAAATCTTCTGAGTGTTGGTCTAACAGGGATGGGAATGTATCTTTTTTGTATTCCCAACTTTCTCCCCTCCGACTGCCCCTGGAGTTTCAGAGATAAGGTCCTTTGGTTTGAAACCTTCGATTTCCTTTTGACATTAGGTAAGGGACTGAAGTTTCTCAAATGCCCCCTTGTTTTCTTCATCTATAAAATGAATCAATCAACGGGATTTCTTAAGTACCTACTATAGGTCAAGCACTGTTCTGGGTGCTAAGGATACAAGAACAGTATAGGAAACACTCTTCCAAAGGAGCCAGCATTCAGCTGGGGGAGAAAGAGCTTGTGTCTAGATAATTAGTACAGGTAGAATAAATACAAAGGGAATAAATGCAAAGTGGTTAAAAGTAAGGTAGTTTGAGATGAGAGGGTTAGATTAGATGACCTCCAGCTCTAAATCCATGATGCTCTAGTATGATCCTCTCTCCTCCTGTTTTTTTTTTTTTTTTCCTCCTCTCCACTGAGGTGGGGATAAGCAGTTTCGGTTACCATTTAACTTTCACCTTTCTCTTCCCTCTCCCTTTTCCTTTTCCAACCCACCTATAGCTGAGGGAACTTCTATCTCCCTGAAATAAGGTTCATTCTGAGCTCTGAGGGAGGTTCTTCCTGGTATAGAGACCCTCCATCCTGAGCCTGTGTCTCTTTCAGCCTTAGCACAGCCAGCTGGCTACCAGGCTGTATGTCTTTTAGGCCATCTGTTCCATTATTATAGCACCTCAGATGCTGCCTAAAAGCTCAGTCCTATCTGAATCCACTCCTCTCTTATCCAGCTGCCCCTATAGTTTAGGGGACAGGGTGGCCTGGCTCTTTTACTCCTTCGGGAAGCAACATGGGTAGAGGAGACTCTACCTCCAACAGTATGGTGTAACCAAATATGATGAGGAGTGAATTCATACAAAGAAAAGAGTAATGGAAGTAGAGTTCAAGTATCTGAATTTAAATCCTGGCTCTACCACTTATTGTTTATAGGACCTTGGACAAATCATTTGGTTTCTCTTAACCTTAGTTCCACATCTGTAAAATGAAGGGGATAGACAAAGAACCCTCTAATGTGGATTTCAGCTCTAAGTCTATGACAGTGGTTCCCAAACTTTTTTGGCCTACCACCCCCTTTACAGAAAAAATATTACTCAGCCCCCTGGAAATTAATTTTTTTTTAATTTTAATAGCAATTAATAGGAAAGATAAATGCACCTGTGGCCATCACCCCTCGCTGCAGCACCCACCAGGGGGCGGTAGTGCCCACTTTGGGAATCACTGATCTATGATCTTGAGATCCATCTCAATAGCACCAAACTAAGATCTGATAGATATAGGAACCACCTATGCCATTATTATCATAAAGAGCTTTTATTGTTTTTCAATAGGTGTCAGTCACATCTGACTATTCCTGATCCCATTTGGGATTTTCTTGGCTAAGATACTGGAGTGGTCTCTTCTCTGGCTCATTTTATAGATGAAGAAACTGAGGCAAAAGGGGCTAAGTGACTTGCCCAGGGTCACACAACTAGCAAGTGTATGAGGCTGGATTTTAACTCATCAAGATGACCAGGTCCAGTGCTCTATCCACTTCACCACCTAGTGGGAGGTCACACTGCTAGTGAGAGTGTCTGAGACCAGAATTGAACTCAGAAAGATGAGTCATTCTGAATCCAGGCCCTGCATTCTATCCACTTCATTAATTAGCTGTTCCACCACCCTATGCTCAAGGAGTGTATATTCTAATGGCGGAGATGATATATCAATAACCAGGCACAAACAAGATTCTGTTATATACAGAATAGGTGGGAAGTCATCTCAAATGAGAGGCACTCACAGATGGAAAGAATAAGAAAGGCCTGCTGCAGAAAGCAGGCTTTGAGTTGAGTCTTGAAAAATCCAGGGAAACATAGAAGCAGGGGCGACAGGGTAGAGCATTACAGGACTGGAGTCAGCCTGAGCAAAGAGGAGACAGAGATGCTGAGCTCCAGAAACTAACTACAAATAGGGCAGTGTAGATGGATCATACTCATGGGGAAGAGTAAGTGTAAGAATATTGGAAAAGTCACATAGGGTCAGATAATAGCTTTAAATGTCCACTTATGTTTGCTTCTGGAGGTGAAAGGGAGACCCTGGAGCTCACTGAGCTGGAAGGTGACATGATCAAACCCTGGAGGAAGGATTGGAGTGGGGTGAGATTTGAAGCAAGCAGATTAGTTAGAAAACTATTGCAATAGTACAGATGAAGACCTGAATTAGGGTTGAGGTTATAGAAGGAGAGAGAAGGAGACATATACAAGAAATTTGGGAGATGACAGAAATGACAATTTTTCAACATGTTGGATATATGGGATGAGTGGAGGGCGAGGAGTTGAAGATTATCATGAAGTTTTAAATCAGATTGATTAAGAGAATGATGATACCTTTACCAGCATTAGGAAAGTATAGTAAAAAAAAGAAGAATGGGGAGAAGCATTAATTAAGTGTCTACTGTATGTCCAGCACTGTGCTAAGTGCCTTACAATTGTTATCTGATTTGATCGTCACAACTCTTCAGGGAGAGGAGAGAGGTGCTATTATTATTCCCATTTTACAGTTGAAGAAAATGAGGCAGACAAAAGTTAAGCAGCTTAACCAGGACCACACAGCTAAAAAGAATCTGGCTAGATTTTAATTCAGCCCTTCCTGATTGCGAGGCAAATACTCTTTCCACTTCACCTTATAGCTGCTTCCAAAGGTAATGAGTTCTGTTTGGGAGTATGTGAAATACTGACAGGATATTGGATCAATTTGCCATTTCATTTTCCAGCTTATTTTCCAGATGAGAAAACTGAGGGGACATGAGTTAAGTGACTTGCTCAATGTCACATAGCTAGTAAGTGTCTGAAGCCAGATTTGAACTCATGAAAATCAAGTCTTCCTAATTCTAGGTTCAGTACTCTATCCACTGGGCCATCTAATGGATATAGGGACTACTTAATTCTTTGTACTTGCATCCCCAGTGCCTGGCAGAGTGGTTGGCAGGTAGTGGGTGATATTGATTGATTACACATTTATCTACACACACAAAATACATAGAAAATAAATAAAAGCAAATTTTGGTGGCATAACCTGGTTCTAATAAATGCTAATGGATATGTTTGTAGATATGAAGTGATTTCTTTTTAATACAAGTAATCCTCCAAAATGATGAAAGAAGAAGCCTTTTATGTCCAAATATGACTAGGAGGATCAGGATGTGAGTCTGTGGAAATGTCCAGAAGCCCATGAGATAGATTAAAATGGTGGTCAAGGAGTTCAATAGCTGACATTAAAAAACAAACAAACAAACAAACAAACAAACAGCAAAAAACACCCTTACCTTCTGTCTTGAAATTAATACCATGTATTGACTCCAAGACAGAAGAGTACTAAGGGCTAGGCAATGGGGGTGAAGTGACTTGCCCAGGGGCACACAGCCAGGAAGTGTTGTGAGGTCAGATTTGAACCCAAGACCTCTGGTCTTTGGGCTTGGCACTCAATCCACTAAGCCACCCAGCTGCCCCCAAGAGCTGACATTTTGATCAGTTAGAAGAGAATTGTTGGCTTCCCTAAATGGGAGGCAGGAGGGATAGAAAGGTGTCTTCCCTTCTCGGGGGACGATTGAGAAATTATGTCAATGCCAGGACTTAAGATAAGGGGTGGAAAGTTAGGGAAAGGAGGAATAATGCATTGTACTTTGGACAATTAAAATGCTGCTTTTATAGATAAAAAAAAAAAAAGAAGAAGAGAGAGGGATACCATAACTTTGGCTACTTAAGGAAAAGAAAACTGTCACTTGAGCTGATTATATTACCCAAACCTGAAGATTTCTCTCATGTTCCTACTTGGACATAAATGCAGACCAGTTCCTACTTCTCTGGGCAGCCCAAAGGAATTGGAGTGTTTGTACTAAAACCAAAGTCATTGGGAATAAAGAGGTATTGGAAGGTTCATATCTGAATTCATAAAAGGCCAAATTATATATATATATATATGTATATATATATATATATTTAAAATCTTAATTTAACTTATTTTTTAAACCCTTGCCATCTGTTTTAAAATCAGTACTATATATTGGTTCCAAGGCAGAAGTGTAGTAAGGGCTAGGCAATGGGGGTTAATTGACTTGTCTGGGGTCCCATAGAAAGTGTCTGAGGCTAGATTTGAACCCAGAACCTCTCATTTATGGGCCTGGCTCTCAATTCACTGAGTCACCTAATTGCTCCCAAATGATATAATTAAAAAAAAAAGTTTATTGCTTTCAACTACAAGAACCAGATGTAAAGATTTAAAAATTATTGCCAAGTAGAAGTCTTTGGGGACCTGTAATAACAGATAGATAGGAATGACTTGTAGTTAGTATATTGCTAGCTTATATGCAGTGTGCAGAGGGAATTTCATTCCCTCCCCTCTCCTTGATTGCCAACCAGGTCCATCCCATTCTCTACATGATAAAAGAGTTTGGGTGGAGCCCACCTGGGTTTTTTTGTCTCAGAACTTCCCAGAGCAGACAGAACCCACCGAGAGTCTTGCAAGGCTGAGCTACACGTGGTCAGACAGAATTAGAGTAAGGGAATTTAAATTTATGCTCATCTATCTTTTCTATTTAAAGTGATTATTAATAAACTTCATAAAAAATAAGAATGTGGTAGATATTAATTTTAAACCTAACAGCAGACAGGATATTGGTAAAGAAAGGATAGTGCTTGAAAAAGTTCTTTTCTGCAATTAAAATAATGCTGTGAAATTATAATAACCAATTTTTTGTGGTTCAGTTGTTTCTGACCCTCCATGACCACATTTTGGTTGTTTTTTTTTTTTTCGTTTGTTTGTTTTTAATAAAGATACTGGAGTGCTTCACCACTTCCTTCTCTAGTTCATTTTATAGATGAGGAAACTGAGGCATATGGGCTACATAAATCGCCCAGGTTCACATAGGTAGATTCCAAGCCCATTGTTTTATCCTTTGCACCACCATGCTAGACCTCAAAGAAGAGCTTTAAGAAGGCACCTCCTCCTCTTTTTTATAGAAGTGAGGGGTTCAGGGTGAGGGCAACTACAAAAGTCAGGCTTTTTTGGATACATAGGTTAATTTTGCTGAATTATAGTTTTTTCCCTCATTTAGAATTCTTTGCTATAAGGCATGGCTCTCTGAAAAGGAAACACAGATGATATAAAACAAAAGATAGCAATGCAAACTTTGTTTTAAAGAGAAAGTTGTTTTCTTAAATCAAACTGGCTAGTGATCTTTTTCCCATTATTTACTTGCTTAGCAAGCCCTTTTCTCAAAGATAAGACAGAGGTGAATTTCATTCTACTCCTCCCTCCTTTCACCACAAATTCTGATTTAATGGGATCCAAATTGGTGAGATTCCAGTGTAATAATCATAATAGATATTTATGTTTGCTTCATGTAGATTATCTCATTTTAGCCTCCAGCTCTTTGAGGTGGGTGATCCAGGTACTGGTGTCCTCATTTTACAAAACAAGAAATAGAAGCTCACTGAGAGTGATTTTCAGATGCTCACACATCTAGGAAACAAATGGCTTAGATTTATTTAGCATTATAATCCAAAAACACTTTACAAACATTACTTCATTTAATCCTCACAACAGCCTTGTATCATTATCCTCATCCTACTAGAGACCTTTTGTGATCTCCCAGTTATTACTGGGCAGCTAAGTGGGACAGTGGATAGAGTGCTTGGCCTGGAGACAGGAAGACTCATCTCCCTGAGTTCAAATCCAGCCTCAGACACTTGCTAGCTGTGTAACCCTGGGCAAGTCACTTCACCCTCTTTGCCTCAGTTTCTTTGTCTGTAAGATGAGCTGGAGAAAGAAATGGCAAATCACTCTGGTATCTTTGCCAAGAAGACCCTAAATGGGGTCAAGAAGAGTTTGATACAGACTGAACAACAATTCACTCATGTCCTCTTGGTGCTTCATTATATATGCTTGTGTTTTCCCTTATTTGAGGACATATTGTAAGCTCTTGTTAGAACAGAAGCATCCTGAAGCATATGATTCTTTTTAGTTTTTGGTTTTGCAGCCCCAATGTCTAGAGGAGTGCTTTGCACATAGTAATTAATGAGTTAAATCAGATGAAGCTCCATTACATAGAAAATGTACATTTAAGGCATCAGAGAACCAGAGAGGTTCATTGATTTGCCCCAGGACACATAGCTATTGAGTGGTAGAGGCAGAATCCTAGCACCAACTAAAGGGCACCTTTCACTATATTATGCTGCTCCCATAGAGCTTTTGCTCACTCTGTAAAGTGGACAGACGGATATGACTACTGTCTCATTGACCACTGGAGAAGGAAAGAGAATAGAATGATCAGTATAAGATCCATTGCCACCAACATTTCTAATCTCTCTCAAAACCTAAGTGTGTTTTTCTTCTCCCCTCAGTGAATAATGAATGATGATGAAATAATGAAAGCTTACCCAATTCAACCACCAAACAAATTTGAGTTTAATAAGTGAGAGGCAGCATGATACAGTCAATGAAAAGACAAATCGCTTGGAAATCAATAGATCAGGCCCCTGATTTCCTTGGCATAGGGAATTCTTGATCTCTACGAATATAGACCCAGACCTACCCTACAACTAAGAGGCTTGGAGAGCAGCCTGCTTCAAGAAGGACTTGTTGAACTTTAATAAGTATATGTATCACACAATAAGTATATGTCCATGTGTCAGAGACAGAACTTGAACCTCATCCTGGCTCATGAGTTTGACTCTCAGACAGTTTGTCATCTAGCATTTACCTAGCATTTTCTGTGTGCCAAGCACAGTGCTAAGAGTTGAGGTCATGAAGAAAGGTGAATCGTTTTTCTAATGTTGAACCATCCTTGCATTCCTGGTATAAATCCCACCTGATCATAATGAATAACCCTTGTGATCACTTGCTGGAGCCTTTTAGCTAGTATTGTATTTAAGATTTTTGCATCTATATTCATTAGGGAGATTGGTCTGTAGTTTCCTTTCTGTTTTTGATCTACCTGGCTTTGGGATCAGTACCATATTTGTGTCATAGAAGGAATTTGGTAGGACTCCTTCTTTGCTTATTATGTCAGATAATTTGTATAGTATTGGAATTAGTTGTTCTTTGAAGGTTTGATAGAATTCACTTGTGAATCCATCTGGTCCTGGTGATTTTTTCTTAGGGAGTTCTTTGATGGCTTGTTCAATTAATTTTTCTGATATGGGATTACTTAAGTATTCTATTTCTTCTACTGTTAATCTAGGCAATTTATATTTTTGTAAATATTCATCCATATCACCTAGGTTGCTATATTTATTGCCATATAATTGGGCAAAATATTTGCCTTAATTTCCTCTTCATTAGAAGGAAAGGTGAACACATGGCCTCCAGCCTCAAGGACCTCACATTTAAATGCAGGAAACAACACACAAACAACCATACACATACAGTATAAGATTGGCAGCTATGTGGCTTGGGGATACAGTGCTGGGGCTGGAGACAGGAGAACTCATCTTCATGAGTTCAAATCCAACCTCTGACACTTATTGGCTAAGTGACCCTGTATAAGTCACTCAACCCTGGTTACCCCAGTTTCCTCATTTGTAAAATGAGCTGGAGAGGGAAATGGCTCTAATACCTCTACCAAGAAAATCCTAGCTGGGGTCAGGAAGAATCAGACATTACTGAAAATAACTGAATAGCAACAAACAAGATAGGTAACAGTCTAAATGGGAGGTCATCTTAGAGGAAAGGCAAAGAGAGTTTGAGAAGGAACCAAGAAAGGCCTTTTGTGGGTAAGATTTTATCTCTATCCCCTAGACTAGTGATGGTGAACCTTTTAGAGCTCGAGTGCCCAAACTACACCCTCATGACACATGTGAGCTGTCCCCTTTCCCAGATAGGGGAGGGAGGAAGCGCTCCTATTGGGCTATTGGGCAAAGGGGTGGATCACGTGAGAAATGTCCTCAGGCACAGTGGAGAGGGGGAGGGGAGCAACCCCCTGCAGCCCATGTGCCATAGGTTCACCAACACAAGCCTAGACCAATAGGATCAAACTCAAATGGAAATAGGAGCCACTAAATTGTACATAAAGATCCCTGTAGGTGATATATTGACTTAGGAAACCACCTATTAACATTATGTTCTATTGTATTTTTAAAATATTTGTTAAATATTTCCTGTTAAATATTGCCCTTATGTGCAGTGATTTGATTTCATAACATGAAATAATCCAAAACAATTTAATCATAAACCGCAACTGATTTAGAAAATCACTCCTAAAACTGCTGACACCTGAGACATAGAGATTAAGTGATTTGGCCAAGTATCAGAGGCAGGATTTGAATCCAAGGTCTTTTTTATTCCAAAGCCAATACTCCATTCATTATGCCACTCTACTACTGTCTTTACAACAGCTTTTAGTTGGGCTTATATTTTCCCACATTTACAAGAAGGTTTTAGAAATTCATCAAAGCAACTCATACTTGCAGGGAGCTTAATGATTTTTCCAGGTCTCCTGGTTTCTCCATACCTGGAAGTCCAAAAAAGGAAGACAGGAACTTTCCAAAGTTTCATTGAACAACACTGATATGATCTGGGACAGCGGAGGCATCTGAGAGCCAACTTGGACACCTTCCCTATTCTCTTACTTTTACCTCTGGCCCCTGGCCAACCTTAAGTCGCAGTACTAATGGGCCAGGGAATCCATACCATTCAATACCAGTTACTTCCTAACACCATCAAGGCCTAGAACCTCAAACCTCCCAGGGCTCGAATCCCTGCTGAATGTATTCTCTTCAGATGGCTCAACTGTCATGTCTGTGAGGCTTATGTCACCTTCCAGCTGCCTTGGCTAAAAGAAGACCATCATAGACCCCTGGCAACCCTGCTCCACTAATATTCTGGCACTGGAGCAGCCAGAACTAAAGGGAAGCAGAGGAAGGAGATACACTGCTATAGACCCCCTCCCTGGCTCTACTAATGACATGGGTCCGAGGGGATGGGAACAGAACAATATCCTCTTTATTGGGCAGCTGGCAATGTCCAGTGGTCTCTTGGCCCCCACAATGCCCAGTCGAAAGGCAGACACTAAGCTCCTTCTCTCAGAGCCAGTACTAGTGCCAGCGCTCCACCCCCTCCCAAAGAAAAGATTTTCTTTCCCTCCTTGCCAAAGACAGTCTCCAAAAGAACATCAGTAATAAGAGAGACTGACCTTTGTTCAGGAAGCTGAGACACTTCCCCTTCTCTCCCTCCACCAAGAGCCCAGTTCATCCACCTCATGGGAACTGGTACTAGGAAGAGAGACTTTTTTTCCCCCTCTAAGGGGCTTCTTTTATAGACACAGTTCCCTCCTGCTTTTGAAACCAAAGACTTATTTGGAGGCTCCAGCTTCCAGGCTTTTCTTTTGCTTCTACCAGGCCTTATAAGGGCCCACATTAAGGGAATAATAGTCATCAGATCTTACATGTTTATTGGCTTTCTTTCTGTTTAAGATGCTTCATACATTTATTCTACAGAATAGGCTCTTAGAACTGGAAGGTACCTTTATATGTGGAATGAATGAATGAAAGTATTTGGATGGCACCTCCTTCCTTTACCAATGAAAAAAACTGAGGTTCAGAGGGAAGCTGACTTGTCACAGAACTCCCTAATCAGAATTCTTGACTCTGTCCAATGCATTCATATTTTTTTTAAACCCATACCTTCTGTCTTAGACCAATACTGTATACTGGTTCCAAAGTAGAAGAGCAATAAAGGCAAAGTAATGGGGTTAAGTGGTTTGCCCAGGGTCACACAGCTAGAAAGTGTCTGAGGCCAGATTTGAACCCACAGCTTCTAGGCCTGGCTCTCGATCCACTGAGCCACCTAACTGCCCCTGCCAATGCACTCACCTTGTTAACCCTGAACAGATTTTTGAGGACTATGTCAGAGTAGTTTGGGATAACCTTTATATATTCTGGGGGTCCTTATCCCAATGCCCAATAGTACTGATGAACCGGATTCCCAAAAGGCAGCCAGTGGCATCTCCTCCACAGGATTCTTCTAGAAAGATCTCTGAAGGATTGGTAGGGTTTGGGGACTGGAGAGTATGTATACAGGATGTCCCAAAAGCTTTAGTGCCATCTTAAGCTAATAAAATGAACAAAGTTTAATCCCTAAAACATATGGGACATCCTGTATGTATTTTGTGAGACTGAGTGCTTACACAGGAGTTACATTTTTACCGACATTTATAGAGATTAATACATGAGCATTTTTTTAAAACCCTTAACTTCTGTGTATTGACTCCTAGGTGGAACTAGGTGGTAAGAGTGGGCAATGGGGGTCAAGTGACTTGCCCAGGGTCACACAGCTGGGAAGTGTCTGAGGCCAGATTTGAACCTAGGACCTCCCATCTCAAGGGCTGACTCTCAATCCACTGAGCTACCCAGCTGCCCCAATACATGAGCATTTGATGTTCCCAAGGGAGACTTTTGATGGGGCATGAGAAGGAGTGTAAAGCCCCTCAAATTGGATCTGAATTGTTTAAGCAGAATTTATGGTCCTGGACCATAGGTTACACATGTATGCATGGATACATAAATGTCTATACATGCATGCATATATACATGTATGTGTATGCATATATACATGTGCTTTGGGTCCATTCAATATGAACATATTTGTGGGAGGCTGTGTATATAAAATATGATTCTAGACAAGTCAATCTTCCTCTGTTCCATTCTCAAATGTCCTACTAATGAATCTCCTACCCTGTTCTAACTCCAGTCAGAAAATTTTCTCTAACCTCATCTTGGTTATTTGTTCATTTAATAAATATCTCTTGAGCCTATGATGTGCTGGACACTGGGCATACAAAGAGTGACATGACCCTTTCCTCAAGGAGATGACAGTTTTAAGTAGTAGGAGACGAAGGATAAATTCACAAATGCTAGACAATAAGGTAGAATGCAACAAGTTGTATCAGAAAGACACAAATACATGAACAAAATACCATAGGAGTTCAGAGAAAAAAGAAATCACTAGACTGAAAGTAGGCAATTTGTAGAGCTGGGTAGAGAGAAGATAATAGTTAATATGCTTAACTAAATGATGATGAAGTCATGGTCTCCATATCTTGGTTGCATGCCCACAAGTTTCCCCTTCAGAATTCAGGATTTTCCCCTTTATCATGAAATTTCTATTTGGTGTTATAGCTAGGCATGGAAAGAGTCACTCTCTCTCTCTGCCCAACCTGGCTTCTCTGGGTCACTCAGGTGAATGATGCTTATACACCCTCCTGGACATCTAGAAGCTTTGATCTTTCACTTCTGTTTCTGATAGAACCTGGAGATAGATTCCAAAATGGACCTGAAGTGTTTCCAAAAAAAGATACTCGAGTTCCCAGCCACTTAGACTTTTGAATTATTTCCCTTTTCTTTTTTTTCTTGATTTTTAGTCCAGCTCACATAATTTTTTTCATTATGTCCTCTATACTGAATGAATGAATGAAAAGCATTTATTAAGTCTTTGTAATTTTCAAGACTGTGTGCTAGGCATCAAGGATACGGTTACAAAAGAGGTTTTTAAATATTTGATTTTATCTTTTTCAATTAACAAGAACATATTTTCTCTTCCTCTCACTCCTACCACCCAATTGAAAATAACAAAGAAAAAAACAAAACTCTTGTGACAAATATCAATAGTCAAGCAAAATTAATTTCTGCATAGGACATGTTAAAAAACTATATCTTAATCTGCACAATAAATCCATCACTTCTCTGAAAGGAGATAGGTAGTATGTTTTTATCACGGGTGCTCTGGAATTGTGGTTGCATTGTATTGATCAGAGTTCTGAAATCTTTCAAAATTATATACAAAATTGCATAGTAATATTTTCTAAATTGTTCTCCTGGTTTCATTCATCAATCATCACATCAGTTCATAAAAATCTTCCCAGGTTTCTCTGAACTTCATAATTTCATGTAGTACAAGAGTATTTTTTTATATTTACATGACATAATTTGTTTAGCCATTCCTCAACTGGTGGGGACCTTAGTTTCCAGTTCTTTGTCATCACAAAAAGATACAGTTTAACAACTTTTGGGGCATAGTTTCAAGTTGCTTTCCAGAATGGCAGAACCATAACAGTATATCAGTGTATCTATTTTCCCATCACCTCTGCAAAATGGCATTTTCCCTTTTTTGTCAGCCTTTCCAATCTGATGAGTGTGAGATAGAACCTCAGAGTTGATTTAATTTGCATTTCTATTTATTAGTGATTTGGACCATTTTATGGTTAGCTTGGATTTCTTTCTCTGAAAACTGCCTATTTTTATCCTTTGACCATTTGCCAATGAAGGAACAGAATATTTTTAAATTCAGAAAATGCAAGAAATTGCAAAGGAATCCAATGATTGAAATACAGTTATCAAAATATATTTTTAAAACAAGCTAATGGACTCTAGGTTAAAAAACACTGTGCTTTTCCTCATCCTATCTCAGTCGCTTGGGCTGACAGTCATTTTAACTATCATCTGTTTTACCTTGTCAAAACTGCTTTCCAGACTATAAATCAATTAATAAGTTAACAAATAGTTATTGAACACTGAGGACTCCTTGCTTTTAGACCAATGATCTTATCTTGTTGGCCATGAACAGATTTTTATTTAAAGTTTAATGGAGGAATTATGCCATCCTAGACATGAAATTTCAGTTATATGGTGTGGACCTTTATTACACTGTCAATCCTTGAATTAAATGGTTGTCTTGTTTGTGCTATTGGGCATGACTCACAATTTTTTACTTCAATTTCTTCTTGGTTCCTACCAGATTTTATTTGAGGGTTTGAGACTTCATAGAAAAGTTTCATAAAATTATACAATTTGGGGCACAGACAATGCAAGAGTTTGTTTAATTCAACTATATGTATTTGTTATAAGGGCTTTTTAAAAAAATTCTTTTTTCCCATTGGAGTTGCTAGGAGGGTCAGGGTGGATAAGGTGATGGTACCGAAATATATTTAAAAAAAGGAATCATTGAGGATTTTTTTAATGCAGAGAAATTTTAATTTAACACAATTAATTTTTTAATGAAAACAGAAGGAAGGTCAGAAGGGAGCAGAGACAGCAGAACATCTTTGAAATCTAAAGTTGATAGGGGCAACTGGGTAGGTCAGTGGATTGAGAGCCAGGCCTAGAGATGGGAGGTCCTAGGTTCAACTCTGGCCTCAGACACTTCCCAGCTGTGTGACCCTGGGCAAGTCACTTTACCCCCATTGCCTAGCCCTTATCGCTCTTCTGCCTTGGAACCAATACATTGTATTTATTCTAAGGCAGAAGGGAAGGGTTTAAAAAGAAAAAAAGAAAGAAAGCTACAAGTTGAATTCATAAGAAAGCTGTGTATAACAAATCAACAGTTTTATATATAATCACCTTTGTTTTACTATGTATATGGAAATGTCCATTTATTTGGTACTTAAGTTCAGAATAAAAATAATTTTTAAAAAAATTCATAAGATTTAGTGCTGGAAGGTAATTTGGAAAACATCTAATCCAATTTCCTTGTAATCACAAAACCTGACCCCTTCTCTGACCCCCTACATCAGACACTGGAGCTCCACGGTGTACATATTTCTCTGAACCCTAAGGATGCTGACACAACAGGTTATGAAGATAATTCCCTGTTGCAAGTGCTTCATTCCTTCACCCCTGAGGTGTCCAAAAATGAGTCCTATTTGAGTTCTTGCCTAAGAATTTTGGATCTTTGGTCCTAGTTCTAGTTTTTAGAATGAAATAAAATGAATCTATTTTTTTCTTTCACATGATAGCTATCTTCAGTGCTTTGAAGGACAATCAAATCCCCTGAGACTTCTTTAAATAGAACTTTCTTCTTCATCTGCTTCCACTCCTGGAGCCATGGGATATTTTCAGTTACAGCAAAGAGGACCAGTCAGATTCACAATGCCAAGCTCTTTCGCTGAATATGAAGTTCTTGGTCCAAGGACTCAGGTCTAGCCCAAGATCCAAAGTGAAGGCAAGCTGAAAAAGAAAAAATATTGTCATCATGATGAAGGAACAGCTTCTTTATTCTCCTCCGTTTCTATGTCCCATTCTCCCTACCCCCTGGGTATGAGCTATTCTTAAGCATGTAGTGAAAAGCAGCAAGCAGGCCAGATACTGCTTCCACCTTCCAAAGCTCCTGGGACAGATTTCATCTGGTATCCAGAAAATTTGACTTAAAAATTCGGAGACGGGGGCAGCTGGGTGGTTCAGTGGACTGAGAGTCAGGCCCAGAGATGGGGAGGTCCTGGGTTCAAATGTGACTTCAGACACTTCCTAGCTGTGTGACCCTGGGCAAGTCACTTCACCCCCATTGCCTAGCCCTTACCGATATTCTGCCTTGGAGCCAATACACAGTATTGTAAGGGTTTGAAGGTAAGGTAAGGGTTTTAAAAAATTGAGAAAAAAAAATCTAAGACAATGGCAACTCAAGTGAAAGAGACTTTTTTGCCCTGGACATAGTCACGTAGACTTGCAGCTGGAAGGAACCCTGGAAACTATCTTGTCCAGCTCCCTCACTTTCAGATTAGAAAAGTGAGTCCCAAGGAGGCAAAGGATATACAGGCATTAAATGTTACATATAGGATCTGAACCCAGGTCCTCTAAGGCCAGAGATCTTTCTGTTATACCATGATGATATGGAATCTAGGGTACTCCTTCTGACTCAACTATACTGATAGAATTATTGGTGAGATTTCTGTAATTCTGTCGAGTAGAGTTATATTTCTGCTGTGCTTTGCCCTGCTCTTGGCCCATCTGTATTTTGAGTATTGGAGTCAGTTCTGGGTGCCACATTTTCAGAAAGATATTGACAAAACAGAGTGATATTCAGAGGAAAGTAAGATAATGAGAAATTTGGAAACCATGTAGCATAAAAAATAGTTGGAGAATCTGGAGGCTTGTAGCTTTAAACAAAAGGAGACCTATTGAAGCCAGGACAAGTATTTTTAAGCATTTATTACTTGTAGCTCAAGAGGGAAGAAGCAGGACTATAGATATAGCACTGGAAAGGATGTCAAAGGCCATCCAGTCAAATACTGTCATTTTATAGTTGAAGAGTAAAATCAGAAGTCCAGGAATAGCAAAATGACTTGGCCAAAGTCACATAGTTCATAAGAATCAGAAGTGGGATTTGACTCCAGTATTACTACACTTTTCACTGTCACCATGTCTTCCTAAGGAGTTTAAATGGAAATAGAAGGAATTTAAATATAAGTACAAAGTAGAAGTAGAAAGAACTGCCCCGCTATAAGAGGGGATAACCCTCACTGCTCCTATATCTCCCAGCTTTTAGTTAGTTCTTTATAAAATGTTTCAAGGCAGCAGATTTTGGTTCAGATAGCATGGCAGAGTAGAAATCATGCTGAATTTTCCCTAAGAAGAGTTGCATTCAAATTCTAGTTCTATTGGTTACCACCTTTGGGACCTTGAGGAAGTCTTGTAGCCTCTCTAAAACTCAGTTCTTCATCTACAAAATGGGGGTGGGTGGGGGAGGATTGGACAAGGTTTCTTGAAGGTCCCTTTTGGTTCTTGTGGTTCTATGAGAACTTTCTAGCTATTCAAGCTATCTAACAAAAGACAGAGCTGCCTAGCTTGTGAGAATTGCTGTTTCGTTAGAGGCTAAATAGTCACTGGGCAGGGATGCTGAGGAAGAGATTCCTGCACTGGGCAGGAAATTGAGATAGATGGCTCCTAAGGTCCCTTCCAAGGCTAAGATTCTATGGTTCTGTGGAATAGTCTGCCAAGAAATGTCGGGAGGGTTGGGATCCCCATGTTCTCTAAGATATTCCTCTCCACACAGGAGCTGCCCTGCCTTTTCAAAATGGCTTTACTGATTGCATCAGAGGAGTTGGCCCAGCTCAGCAGCTCTGGCCTTAACACTTGGCACATTAAAATTCCAAAGAAGATCCTGTCTAAATCTCTCTCTCTCTCTCTCTCTCTCTCTCTCTCTCTCTCTCTCTCTCTCTCCCTCTCTCTCTCTCTCTCTCTCTCTCAGCTGTGATAGGCAGGCGGGCAGGAGACAAAGAACCCACTGTATCAGGGCTGCTGTCAGTTCTAGGGGAGTGAGAAGGCATGGCGCACGCACACACATATTTCTCTCTCTCTCTCTCTCTCTCTCTCTCTCTCTCTCTCTCTCTCTCTCTCACACACACACACACACACACACACACACACACACACACACACACACACCCTGAATGCCCAAGATGGGCATCTCCAGGGAAATGGTGATGTGGGAGGAAAATGGGGAGAGGAGGAGGATGGGGGGGAGTGTGATTGAACTCTCCCGCAAACAGCAGCACTAGGTTTCTTGTATCAGCATACCCAGGCAGCCATGTTCTAATGCCCATCCCCTCTCTATGTCACAGTCAAGACCACGCTGTTTCCCAGTGAGCCGGTGCCCACAGAAGCAGGTGGACTGTTGCAGGGAATGAATGACAGCAATGGCTCGTTGCTCTACTCAGAGAGCTGCCAGAACTGGGAGCAAGGTGAAATGTTCTGGTGAATGGGCATGCAGGATGAGCAATAAAGATCTAAAGAGCCCTTTCAGCGAAGACTCAGACCCAAGAGAGTATTCTTGGCTCTGGGTACCTTTCCTACACTCCCATCTCCACCCCTACTCCTCACTAAATTCCCCTTCGCGGCATGGAAGAATTCCAGTTCCTGTTTCTACCACTAGGTGCCGCTGGGACAAAGCGCTTTGTGCCTGGTGAAGCCTCATCTGATGTGATCAGTTCCGTCACAAAGAAGAGAGATTGACAGCATTCTGTGAATTTGAGAATCCGAGAGGATTTAGAGGTCCAAGGAAACTTAGGGATTGTCAAACCACAGTGCGGTCCCCTAACCCAACCCTGACCTGGGAATTGGGTGGTCAGGATGACTGGGACATAATGTTGGGGTTTCTAACCATGTTCTCTACGAAGAGCAGTTACCATATTTATAACTAAGATACCAAGGAGTGGAGAAATAGAGAGGGTTTGGGACTCAAGGGTCCACCCTCTGAGGTCCTTTGAGTTTTCTACAAGACAAAGACACCTCCCTGTGCTAAATTTTTTGTCTTTTTAGTTTAATATAATCAAAATTATTTATTTTACATTTTGTAATTTTTTTCTAACTCTTGCTTGGTTTTAAAATCTTTCCTTTCCCCAGAGATCTGACAAGTATACTATTCTGTGTTCACTTAATTTACTTACAGTTTCAATTAAATTAAAAAGGTTTTGTACAAACAAAAACAATGTAACCAAAATCAGAAGGGAAACAACAAACTGGGAAAAAAATCTTTATAACAAAAAAATTCTGACAGAGGTCTAATTACTCAAATATACAAGGAACTAAATCAATTGTATAAAAAATCAAGCCATCCCCCAATCGATAAATGGGCAAGGGACATGAATAGGCAATTTTCAGATAAAGAAATCAAAACTATCAATAAGCACATAAGAATGTGTTCTAAGTCTCTAATAATTTTAGAAATGCAAATCAAAACAACTCTGAGGTATTACCTCACACCTAGCAGATTGGCTTAAATGATAGCAGGGGAGAGTGATGAATGTTGGAGGGGATGCGGCAAAATTGGTACATTAATGCATTGCTGGTGGAGTTTTGAACTGATCCAACCATTCTGGATGGCAATTTGGAATTATGCCCAAAGAGCAATAAAAGAATGCCTGCCGGAGGCAGCTGGATGGCTCAGTGGATTGAGAGCCAGGCCTAGAGACAGGAGGTCCTAGGTTCAAATCTGGCCTCAGACACTTCCTAGCTGAGTGACCCTGGGCAAGTCACTTAAACCCCATTGCCTAGCCCTGTGACAAATAAAATTAAAAAAAAAAAGCCATACCACTGCTGGGTTTGTACTCCAAAGAGATCATAGATAAACAGACTTGTACAAAAATATTTATAGCTGAGCTCTTTGTGGTGGCAAAAAACTTGAAAATGAGGGTATGCCCTTCAATTGGGCAATGGCTGAACAAATTGTGGTATATCCTGGTGATGGAATACTATTGTGCTCAAAGGAATAATAAACTGGAGGAATTCCATGTGAACTGGAAAGACCTCCAGGAGCTGATGCAGAGTGAAAGGAGCAGAGCCAGAAGAACATTGTACACAGAGACTGATATACTGTGGTAAAATCGAATGTAATGGACTTCTGTACTGCAGCAATACAATGACCCAGGACAATTCTGAGGGATTTATGAAAAGAAATGCTACCCACATTCAGAGGAAGAATTACAGGAGAGGAAACACAGAAGAAAACAACTGCTTGAACCCTTGGGTTGATTCAGACATGGTTGGGGATGTAGACACTAACGACCACACCATGCGACTATCAATATGTAAATAAGTGTTGATTGATGACACATGTTAAAACCAGTGGAAATTTGAGTTGGCTATGGGGGGAAAGCTTGAGGGAGTGAAGGGAAAAGTAAAAATATGAATCATGCAACCATGGAAAATTTTCCTAAAAATAAAAAAATAATAAATTTTTTGCCTTGTGCCCCTTTCCATCTGACCTAGAAAGAGTACCAAAGATGGAGGAATCCTGAGGGATACCTGTGGGCTAATAGAGCCCCAGAGTAGAGGCATAAATTCACCCTACAAGACCCAGATCAAAATTTGGGTCCATCATAACTAGACTCACAAATCTGAACCTGGAAGGAACATTAGAAACCAGTAAGTCCAACAAATTAATTTTTAAAATGTAGAAATGGACCTGGCAAGAGTGAGTGCTTTGCCCAAGGTCTCCTAGCGAGAAATGAGCAGTTTAAAACCAGTCCCCTGATTCCAACTCCAATGCTTTTCCTCAATACAAGATGCTACTTACTAAGTTCCCTCCTGTCAACTCACTCTATGCCCAGTTGACAGCTGATAATTGGATGAACATTGGAGTCCCATCTTGCCTTTGGGTATTAGCTGTGGGTACACTGTATTTTTTTTCCTAGGATAGATAGCTTTCATCTCAGGAGACCTGATCCAGGGACCTAATCCTAGCTTGAAAGCCCTTTCAAGAAGGACTGCTTAGGGTTGGTGGCTACCAATGGGAGATCTGTATGCCATGAAGGGGGCAAAAGATCCTTTTTCTGTGACCCAAGCTCAGCTACTTTCTATAGGGTCAGCTCCACCAGCAGTTGGAAGCTCTCCATAGTGCTCTGGGGGTGTCAGGGGTGGGGTGTTAAATAGTCCACTGGTTGGGCTTCCAGACTGGAATGGTGAATGTGCTGCCAGGGCCTGGGATGGGCCATGGCTCCCTACTAATTAAATAAGGGGGTGATGGACTCTCATTCTCAGCTGCAGGACCAGGGAGGTGAACCCCTACTGGGGGTGCAGAACAGAATGCATAGAGGCACACAGACAATGACAGCACTTTGGAGGGGGCTGGAGTGGACCCTGGTGCCATCAGGCTAGGATCAGGTCCAATAGTTGCTCCAAGGTGAGAAAGATGCTTCTGGGAGCCTGGGCCACATTTTAAAGTTGTATTAGGAGGATTTGGAGCAAAGCTCTCAAGTAGTCTCACTTATGATATGTAGGCAGGCTTGCCCTTCTTCTCAAACTTTGAATATAAATCACCGATCCTTCAACCCAGGTACATTGTGAGCAGATGCCACCTTTCATAGAGGGATTGGTAGTTCAGCTTTCACTCAACTACCTCCCTGTAATTGGATCTAGAGAGCCAGTTCTCCCTTGCAGATTGAAAGCTGCTTCTTCAAGAGCAGCTAGGTGGTAGTGAATAGAACACCGAGCCTGAAGTCAGGAAGATTCATCTTTATAAATTCTACATCCAGCCTTACACTGTGTGACCCTGGGCAAGTCACCTAACCCTGCTTGCCTCAGTTTCCTCATCTATAAAATGAGCTGGAGAAGGAAATGGCAAACTGTTCCAATATCTTTGCCAAGAAAACCCTAAAAGGAGTCATGAAGAGTCTCTCACAACTGAACACGACTCAACAACAACATTGTTGCCTCTTCAACTAACAATGGATTTGAAAGGAACTTTTGTCTATCTAGCCTTATGAATGACACAATCTCAATTTCCTCCCTATGTCATACCAACATTTCTTATGCAAATTAGCATTACGAAGGCTTCCCCCCCACTCCTCATCCCAAAGATCTCCTTAAACTCAAGAAATCTGGTAGTATCTTTTCTCCCCAGGACTATGGGATCTCTCTTGATGGCATCCAAGGTTATGATTTCATAGGAAAAGGTCCTAGGAACAGTCCAATAAATGCCCTGCAAAATAGCTGAGTTGAAACCCTTTACCAAGATTCAAAAGTATAATCAAGAATGTGGCTGGCCTAAGCATAAACTATATGCTTTTCTTTTATTGATTATCTCTAGTTTATCTTGCTAATTAACTCATTGTACATGGTTGTTTTCATGTTCTCTCCCATAAACTGTAAAATCTCAGAGAACAGAAGCAATTCTTTACTCTTCTTTGCATCCCTTAGCTAAAATTTTTATGATAGGTGATTAATAAATGCTTATGGTGAGGGATTACTAAATGCTTATTGAGTGGCTGAGTGGTGGGAAGGATGTTGGGTATATATAGTCCTGTCAATTCCTGTGAGGCATAGCCAGCCACTCACTCATTTCCCTAGACACACTCTCCTGGCTCACCTTTATCACCTAAAATAAATCATTTCATCCCTCACTACCTGAGTTTCCTCATCTATACAATGGGGACATAGTAGATGATCTCTAAGGTCCTATCTAATGCTAACATTTTTTTTTAATTTTTTTTAAATTTTTTTATTTTAAACCCTTAACTTCTGTGTATTGACTTATAGGTGGAAGAGTGGTAAGGGTAGGCAATGGGGGTCAAGTGACTTGCCCAGGGTCACACAGCTGGGAAGTGTCTGAGGCCGGATTTTAACCTAGGACCTCCCATCTCTAGGCCTGGCTCTCAATCCACTGAGCTACCCAGCTGCCCCCTCTAGTGCTAACATTTTACCATCCAAAGGATGAAAAATGAATTTACCTGCACAACAAGTCCTTAAATACTGATCCCACATGGAGCTTTTAAAAGCCTCCATGGGGAGCAGCTAGGTAGCAGTGTGGACAGACCAGGCCAGGAGTTCAAATCCAGTCTAGGACACTTCCTAGCTGGGCAAGTCATTTAAGCCGATTGCCTAGTTGGTGCCACTTTTCTAAGAACTGATATGAAGACAGGATTTTTTAAAGAATGTCTATAGAATCTATAGAATCACAGAATGTCAGAGATTCAGTTTTGCAGATAAGGAAAAAGAGGCCCAAGAGAGTCAGAGCCTCACTTAGGGTCACACAGCCAGTATATAGAAGAGCCAGAACTTGAGCAGAATTATGGCTCTTGTGCTGTTTGTGCTTCATAAAACTTGTTCACAATGAAATCTGCAGTTTAAGGGTGACCATCTGCCCTCCTACATGACTTGATAGCACTTTTCCCATTGCTACCACCCCTCCACTTGACACGCTTTAGAAAAAAAGGCTAATGATGCATGGAAAGCATTGTGCAAATTTTAAAGTGCAATAAAAATTGACTGTTATTATTATCCTTACTCACATGTCGATACTATGGGCTAGAAGCAGAAACAGGGAGAGTCAAATGGAGATCTCTCAGGGGGGCACCAGAACTTTATTTGCATCCAGGGAGCTGCCTGCTGGGTATTTCTGAGGGAATTTTGGAGTTTTGTTTCTGAAAAGGAAATTGAAATATATAGCGTCTTTGTAGGCCAGACTGGGCAGATAATGAGGTTTAGAAATTAAGACCAAGAGGCCCAGGTTGGCTTCTCAGAGGTCTTCTCCTCAGTGTCTCCATGGGCCTCAGAGATATGTAGGCCATGTTTGCAAATATGGTCATCTCTAGTAAAGTGAAGAAGAGGACTGAACTATGGAATCTAAAGCTGTAAGGGACCATAGAGTCCCTTCTTCTCTAGATAGCCTTCTTCCTATTTGATGGGGGAAGTGAGACCCAGAGTAATTAAGTGACTAAGCTGAAGGTGCTAAAATCATAGATCTTGAAACTAGAAGGAAACTGGAGAAAGCTTTCTACTAATTCTCCTTTACTAGCCTCTAAACCCCTTCCAATTTGGCTACTGATCTGTGGAGTTGTCCTCTCCAAAACATCTTGTGGTTTTTTTACTCGCCAAATCTAAAGACTTTTTCTCCATTCTGATCCCTCTTGACTTTTCTGCAACATTTAAGACTCCTGATCAGTGGTCTAGATGCTCTCTTTTCTCAAGGTTTTCTGGATTCTATTTTCTTCTGATAATCCTATCTCTCTGACTATTTCTCAGTTTCATTTTCTAGTTCTTCAATCATGTCATGTCTTTTTTCTTAGTGTGTCCCCCCTAAGACTGAGTTCTGGGTTCCCATTTGGTGATGTCATAACCTCACAAGGACTTAAATATAATCTCTCTGCCAGAGATTCTTTTTTTTTTTTAAGTCAGGCTTTTTATTTTATTTATTTTAGACTTTTATTTTTTATTTTTTACATGATTCATGTTTTTACTTTCCCCTTCACTCCCCCTTTAAATCCCCCCCCATCCAATGCAAATTTCCACTGGTTTTAACACATTTGATCAGTCAAGACATTTACATGTTATTGATAGTTGCATTGGTGTGGTCATTTAGTGTCTACATCTCCAACCATGTCCGAATCAACCCAAGTGTTCAAGCAGTTATTTTTCTTCTGTGTTTCCTCTCCTGTAGTTCTTCCTCTGAATGTGGGTAGCGTTCCTTACCATAAATCCCACAGAATTGTCCTGGGTCATTGCATTGCTGCTAGTACAGAAGTCCGTTACATTTGATTGTACCACAGTGTATCAATCTCTGTGTACAATGTTCTTCTGGCTCTGCTCCTTTCACTCTGCATCAATTCCTGGAGGTCTTTCCAGTTCACATGGAATTCCTCTAGTTTCTTATTCCTTTGAGCACAATAGTATTCCATCACCACAGATACCACAATTTGTTCAGCCATTCCCCAAATGAAGGGCATTCCCTCATTTTCCAGTTTTTTGCCACCACAAAAAGTGCTCTGCCAAAGATTCTCAGATCTATATATTCAGCCCTAATCTCCCTCCTGAACCCCAGTCCCCAAATTATAGCTGAGAACTTCCAAGATGAAGTTCTCTTGGACATCTCAAACTCCGTCTCCTATAAGCATCACAAACTCAACATGCCCAAAACAGAACTTTATCTTTCTCTTCAAATTGTCCCCCCTTCCAAACTTCCCTAAATTTTCAAGGGTTTCACTATCCTTCTAGTCATCTAGAATTGAAACTTCAGTGTCACCCCTAACTATTCATCTAACATAATTATGTTGTTTTTGTTGTTCAGTTCTGACTGACTCTTTTTTACCTCATTTGGGGTTTTCTCAGCAAAAATACTGGAGTGGTTTGCCATTTCCTTCTCTAATCCATTTTACAGATGAGGAAACTGAGGCAAACAAGCTTGAGTGACTTGCCCAGGGTCACCCAGCTAGTAAGTACCCAAGGTCAGATTTGAGCTCAGGTCTTCCTGACTCCAGACCTGATTCTCTATCCACTTTTCCACTATCTACTTTGTCTATACCATCTATGTTTAACCAGTAGACCTCAAACAGATCAGTGAGTTAGAGGGATGTCTACCCCAAACATGTGAAGCCCTCCAAGACTTTCCCTGGTAGAAAGGGCAGATGAGAACAGTCTCCTCCAACAGTCATAAAAGAGGCCAAAGAAGATACTGCAAAGCACTTAGAGCTTGGTCAGATATTGCAGAAACCAAAGTCATCTACTATATCTCTGGCCATCAACAATTGTTCTGACTTTTGTCTTGTCATGGGACTTGGATGACTCTAGAAGAAAGAGTGAAGCCATATAGACTTTGTAGAACTCTGCCTTCCTTAAATCCAACTCAAGTCAAGATATCACCCTCTGATATCCTTAGTCCTTTTCAAAAATGAAGAATAAACAACAACCATCTTATGTTCCTATATGTTTGCATACTGTTTCATCTGTTTCAATTCTCTGTCTTCAAGCATATAAGGTCTATTTTAGATGGGACCCTGAAGGTCAAATTACTGATCTGATGTCTCTCAGTTAGAAAATAATAGTTGGGCATCATTTGAACTCAGGTCTCATAGTTGCACACAGTAGTCCAATACCACAACTAGTAATATTGCCAAATTATTCAAGTGACCCTTTCTTCCCCCAATCAGTACAAGTCTCTTCGACCACTTCCCTTTCCTATCCCTTGGCATGCTGCTCTGGGTAGATGAGGGAATGGCAATATGAGGTGGTGAGAAGAATGTTGGATCTGGAAGATTCAGGAGAACTGGCTTCATATCTTGGCTCCTGCTCTTCTGTTATGTGACTTTGGCTAAATCATTTAGCATCTCTCAGGCTCAGTTAATTCAACTGAAAAGTGGAGACAGTGGTATTTTTAAGACAGGGTTATTGGGAAGAAATTGATTTGTTAACCTTAAAGAAATACAGAAATGAGTTATATTGGATTATAATGCAAAGATTTTGTTGTTGTTACTATTCAGTTGTGTCTGATTCTTTGTGAACTCATTTGGGTTGGGTTTTTTTGCAAAGATACTGGAGTAGTTTGCCATTTCCCTCTCCAGCTCATTTTACAGATAGGGAAATGGAGGCAAAGAGGATAAAGTGACTTGCCCAGGGTGACATAGCTAGTCTCAGGACAGATTTGAACTTAGAAAAATAGTCTTCCCGACTCCAGACCAGGCACCCTAACTATTGTTAACACTTTGCTGCCTTGAATGCAAGCATGCTTAATGTCATTAATAAGGAGATTTGCTTTCTTTTCTCTCTTGTTTCCAGTTGGAGAACAAGCCTACCTACTTGGTTGCCTAGCTCTCTGTTTTATTTCAATAGTTTTGGCTTTAAGAAAATAATCACCCCCAAATCAGACTCCTCCTAAGCCAGATTCCACAGTGCCAGGCTGGACAAGCTAGACATTCTTTCTTGATATCTATATGGGACCTACCTGTAGCATGGACCTGAAACTCTGAATATACTTACACAATCTGGGTTCAGTCTTGGTTTTTTTTGTTGCTGTTGATGTTGTTGTTACATATTTCTCATTTTTTTTGCCTTGTGCTCTCACTATGGAAATATAAGAATCTGGTTCCTATCTAAGTCTCTACATAAAGGATCTCTGGCTCTCATGCAAGATCTCAGGCTAAAATGATTTTGAATATTACAAGCAAAAAAAGATTTTATTTAACTTGGCAGAAAATTCAAAACAGCAAAGATTCCTAATTGAATCCATAAAAATTCAACATAATTTTCTATTCCTCTCTGGTGAATCCTACTCCCCCAGGGACTTTTTGGACTTATAAAACTGTCTTGGATACCCCACTCTCCAATGCCACCAGCAGAAAGCACTACAAGTTGCTAGAGAAAAATGCAGCCCTTCACATGCATAATTTACAATCATCCTTCTCACCCCATTCTCCAGAAAACCATACAATTCTCTAAATCATGTTTTTTTTCTTTTTTTCTTTGTAAAACATTTTTACTAAAACAATCTCATGATTTAGAAAGCACAATAGCTGTCTAATGTCCCTTGGATAATTGTTTTTAATTAATTAATTAATTAGTTTTAAGGCTATTTTTCCATGGTTCCATGATTCATGTTCTCTCCCTCCCATCTTCCCTCCCCCCTCCCAGAGCTAACAAGCAATTCCACTGGTTCATACATATCTTATTGCTCAAAACCCATTCCCATATTATTCATATTTGTAATAGAATGATCTTTTAAAACCAAAACCCCAAATCATATACCAATAGAACCAAGTGATAAATCATGTGGTTTTTTTTCTGTGTTTCTACTCCCACAGTTCTTTCTCTGGACGTAGATAGCATTCTTTCACATAAGTCCTTGAGAATGTCCTGGATCATTGCATTGCTACTAGTAGCAAAGTTAATTACATTTGATCATTCTACAATTTATCAGTCTTTGTGTACAGTGTTCTTCTGGTTCTGCTCATTTCACTCTGCATCAGTTCCTGGAGGTCTTTCCAGTTTATATAGAAATCAAGTAGCTCACCATTCTAATAATATTCCATCACCATACTATTGTGCTCAAAGGAATAAAGAACTGGAGGAATTCCATGTGAACTGGAAAGACCTCCAGGAACTGATGCAGAGCGAAAGGAGCAGAGCCAGAAGAACATTGTACACAGAGACTGATACACTGTGGTACAATTGAACATAACGGACTTCTCTACTAGCAGCAATGCAAGAATCCAGAGCAAGGCTGAGGGACTTATGAGAAAGAAAACTAGCCACATTCAGAGGAAGAACTGTGGGAGGAGAAACAGAAGAAAACCAACTGCTTGAATACATGGGCTGATGGGGATATTATTGGGGATGTAAACACTAAACAATAACCCTAGTCCAACTATCAATAATATGGAATTAGGTCTTGATCTAATTGTAAAACCTGTAAAACTGTAAAACCCAGTAGAATTGTGTGTCGGCTAAGGTGTATTGGGGGGGGTTGGGGGAGGGGGAAAGAATATGAAACATATAACTATGGGAAAATATTCAAAATAAAAATTTTTTAATTAAATAAATAAAAATGAAAAATAATATTCCATCACCATTATACAATTTGTTCAACCATTCTCCAACTGAGGAATACTCCCTCATTTTCCAATTTTTTGCCACCACAAAAAGCTCAGCTATAAACATTTTTATACAAACATTTTTCATTATCTCTTTGGGGTACAAACCCAGTAGTGGTATAGCTGGTAGATCATGGGGGTTTTATCTTTTTTGTGCCAGACTCCTTTGGCAGTTTGGTGAATCCTATGGATCCCTTCTCAGGATAATGTTTTAAAAGCATATAATAAAATATATGTGATTATAAAGGAAACCAAATTATATTGAAATATATGGCTATATAAAAATGTATTTTTTTAAGATCACAGACCTCAAGTTAAGAACCCTTGCTCTAAACTTAAGAGTACTATCCTAGGACTGTGCTTGATTGGGTATCCTTCCTTGAACCTGTACAATTCACATATCTTGTAATTCCAGAGATTAATGGAAAAGTAAAACAAACAAAAAACAACCCCTCACAAATGGTGAGTATTCTGTCTCAGGCTCTTACATGACTCTAATATTGAACTGTTTAAGGAGGCTGGAAGGGTTTTGAAACCAGTTGTTTTTAATTGAAAACAATTATCATCCTTCCTTGTTCCATTCACCCCTCACCATACTGTGAAAAGAATACCTTGACTTTGATGGCCCTTTCACCCCAATTCTTCCAGGACTCTCATAGAGACATTTCTACAGTGACCCTTGACTCTATCTCTTCTGTCAATATCTGTAGAATGAAACAAACACCAACTCTTCTTTTCAGGTTTGAAATATTGATATTTCAGGTCTAT
The DNA here is from genome assembly GCF_016433145.1 of Gracilinanus agilis. Taxonomy (NCBI): domain Eukaryota; kingdom Metazoa; phylum Chordata; class Mammalia; order Didelphimorphia; family Didelphidae; genus Gracilinanus; species Gracilinanus agilis. The sequence goes on along the minus strand of NC_058131.1, from coordinate 600,530,503 downwards.
AAATACTTTAAGATGTTGGAGGGGTTATGGTAAAATCTGGACACTAATGCATTGCTGGTGGAGTTGTGAGTTAATCCAACCATTCTGGAAGGCAATATGAAATTATGCACAAAGGGCTTTAAAAGAATGCACGCCTTTGACCCAGCAATACCACTAGTAGGTTTGTACCCCAAAGAGATAATAAGGAAAAATACTTGTGCAAAAATATTCATAACTGCACTCTTTGTGGTGGCAAAAAACTCAAAAATAAAGAGTTTTCCCTCGCCTGGGGAATGGCTAAACAAATTAAACAAATTGTGGTATATGTTGGTGATGGAATATTATTGTGCTGTAAAGATTGATGATCTGGAGGATTTCTATATAAATTGGGAGAACCTCGATGAACTGATGCAGAGTGAAATGAGCAGAACAGAGAACATTGTACACAGAAAGTAAAACATTATGGAACAATCCAATGTAATGGACTTTGCTACTAGTAGCAATGCAATAAGCCAGGACACTCCTGATGGGCTTTTGAGAGAAGAACTATGGAAGTAGAAATACAAAAGCAAAACATGATATCACTTATCACATGTATATATGGGTATGTGATTTGGGGTTTAGGCTTTTAAAAATCACTCTGTAGCAAAAATGAATAATATGGAAATAGGTATAAAGTATTTGTACAACTCAGTGGAATTGCTTGTTGGCTCTGGGAGTCGGGAGGTAAGAAGGGAGGCAAAGAAAATGAATCATGTAAACATGGAAAAATATTTTAAAATAAAAAACTCTTAAATACTTTAAGATCATATAGAGCAAAAGAACTGGGAATGCTCTCCTGATAAATTAGGAAGGTTTCAATGTGTCAGTTTCCTGACTAATTTTCATCCTACAACCACTACCTTATAACTCCTGCTCTTGAGAAGTAAGTTGAGTTACTGCTATTAAACTGAGCCTAGAAGCTAGAATGGGCCTTTGACCTACATCCCACTGTTTTATCTACTTTGAAGTTCTTACTGAAGTGAAGATTGTAGGTTACTAAAACCATGAAATAGAAAGACCATAAGAAGTCATATGGGCTGAACTAAGAGTTGAGACCTGAGTTTAAATCATAGCTTTGTAATCAACTAGTTGAGTGACTTTAGGCAAGTCACTTGTTTAACCTAGCAATTTCATCAATTAAAAAAATTGGAATTGACTTGGTTATTCTTTTTTTTTAACCCTTAACTTCTGTGTATTGGCTCCTTGGTGGTAAAAGAGTGATAACAGTGGGCAATGGGGGTCAAGTGACTTGCCCAGGGTCACACAGCTGGGAAGTGTCTGAGGCCAAATTTGAACCTAGGACCTCCCGTCTCTAGGCCTGGCTCTCAATCCACTGAGCTACCCAGCTGCCCCCAGAATTGACTTGGTTAATCTCTAAATCTATGGATTTTTTTAAACTGCCAGAGATAAGGTCATGTAGGCTAGATCACCTACTGACCAGGGGGTCAGTAAACTTTGGGTCTATTAGTTTATAAAAAAATTTTTTGATAACTATATTTCTATGGATTTATTTGCTTTTTTCAAGGTCTTTGAGTTTCCTTCTTCCTGAAATCTTTGGTAATTTCAGTTTTCCCCTTTATTTTCCCCCTATTGGTTACTTTCTGACTCCTTCCCCCCAATTATGGTTTCCTTGGGTGCTGGCTCTCAAAGCATCTCAGCCTCTTCCCAGGCTGAACAATTCATGGTTCACCTGTTTTGGTCCCTGCTGCAAGTGACTTTTGGTTGGTCAGAACTGGCCCAAACTAAATGCTCTTTCCCTCGGGCTTAGCAAAGAATTGCATAGTTTCTTCACCCCCAACCCCCAATATACACAGTATTCTGTTCCACTCCTGATAACTATTTCAATATTACTAGTTTTCTTTCCTCCATATTTTATTTTATCTATTTAAAAGCATTATTCTGAGAAGGGATCCATAGATTTCATCAAATTGCCAAAAGGGTCCATGACATAAAAAGGTTAAGAACACTTATTCTACTCTAATTAATGAATTTTTCAGTGCAGGTCAACAGAAGGCAAATGTCTCATTCCTAAGGTCACAGGGCTTGTTAAAGGAAGAACTGGACTCTATCCCCCAGGAGTCTGACCTCCTAAAATCCATTGCTTTTTCTATCATATCATTCTGCCTTTCCAAAGAAATCATACTATCAAGGTCATTTAAAGTAAATTGGTTGACTGGCTGGGGAATAGAACATAGGAGTCCTTACTCTTAACACATTATCCTATGATCTAGTTCCACTCAAGAATAAACTGGCATTCAAAAAGGATGACAGATAAATAGAAATAATCTCAGCTTTGTATAAAGTAAAAAAGAGTCAAAAGAATAATAGAAACAATGGTCATGACAACATATATAAACACAACCCTAAGAAGGAATAAAACACTGGTCACATTCTGTAGTTAATATTAATACCTGATTGTCAAAGGTATATCCTTTCTTTCTGTTGTGAAAATAGGTAATGGAGGGCACCAGGGATGTTACAATAAATCTAAATAGTTGTGGGTACACACACTGGGTTGTAGGAGAGACTAGACCAGGATGGAAAGACCAGAGTTCACTGGATTAACACAGGAATGGCAGTTGGTCTTAACTGCCACCCAACTTTCCCTAAGCCAGAGTCTAGAAACAAGCAGGCAAGGTAAAAGGGTTTAACAGGTTTAATTATGTTTAACTAAAAGGTGGGAAAGGGATTTCTATACTTAAAACCTAATGACAAAACAACAGGGCAAGGGGAGGACTTCTCTACTCTAATCTTAGTGATCTAGCAGACAGAGCCCAAAGGAGCAATAATGGAATCACTGGGAGCCTGCATCAAACCTGGTTCCTGCCAGGCTTGATCAGCACAGCTAAGGGCTGAGGGTGGCTTTGGGGTTTCTCACAGTAATCCACAGATGGTCTCAGGATGTCAAAAGCCCAAAATGGTCAAGGTACCAAGTAGAGTGAGTGTACTTGAGATGCTGTCCACAAGATCCCAAACTTCTCCTCCACCTGGTGCTGCTCTGTAATTCTTGTCCTCTTGTTAGAAACCACCACCACACAGGATCTCAGGGAAATCAGGATGCAGGGTGTCCTTTACTCTGAGATCTCCCAGGGCTAACCACAGTTTGTGCCAACTCCTAATGGAGTCTCTCCCAGAGCACAAGCCACTTCTTCCTGCTCCTTCATTCCATCTTGGAATGCTCCAGCTCCTTCCTGCTAGGTACATCCTTAATACTTAATTACTAACTAATCTTCCTCACAACACTGTTAATCAATAATCTATTTTGAGGAGAGTATATTATGTAGGGAGAGAGTTGTTGGAAGTGTTTTTTGTGTCAAAACAAATTTTATTTATTTTTAAAAGGATAAGCTTTCAAATTCTTTATTATATGGATGGCTGTCTTGGAGCAGGGGTGGGGAAGGATGCTGAGGAAATACAGGCAATGTAAAAAAAAAAGATAGATAGGTCCCCCATATGCTAGAATATTCATGGATTCCCTTTTTGTAATAATAAAGGCTTGGAATAAAGCAGTTACCAATTGATTGGGGAAAGGCAAAATAAATGTTGTCACATGAACAAAATGGTATATAATTACACAATAATACAAAGAATTCAGAGAATTGTGAGAAGATATATATGAATAGATGTATTGTGAAACAAGCAGAACCAGGAAAGCAATATACACGATGACTGTACCAATGGAAATGGAAAGAACAAAAGAAGGAAATCAAATGCTGTATATTTAAAATGGCCAAGCTTAGCCCTGCAGAAGAGTTGAGGAAATATACTTCTGTCTCTTTTTTTGCAGTGGTGTCAGAATATGTATATGAAATGTTGCATATGCTGTCAGACAGTGGATAAGTTATTGTAAGGTACTTCCCTCCTCCCCTGCCCTTTCTTTTAAAATCATTGTTGTAAGAGCTGGCTGGAAACAGGGAGAGGTCGATGAATATGATATAAAAAGATGTGTCAAGAAAAATAATATTTATGGTGTTATACACACCTGAAACAACTGAAAAACAAATAATTGTTTAAAATATATGATTGTTGGAAGCAAATAGCAGAGTGGATCAGAAACCAAAATCCTACCATATGTTGTCTACAAGAAACACATATGAGGCAGGTAGACATACACAAGTTTAAGGTTAAGGGCTTGAACAAAATCTTTTGGGCATCAATGAGAAAAAGAAGGCAGGAGTGGCTATTATGATTTCTGACAAAGCCAAAGTAAAAATAGATATGATTAAAAAAGACAGGGAAGGTCATTACATCCTGATTAAAGGCAGTATAAACAATGAGGAAATAACACTGCTCAATATGTATGCATCAAGTGGCATAGCATCCAAATTCATAAAGGAGAAACTGGCAGAGCTCAAGAAGGAAATAGATAGTAAAACCATACTAGTGGGAGATCTAAATATTCCTCT
>NC_058131.1:600426524-600521112 GCF_016433145.1 Gracilinanus agilis | reverse complement strand
ACTTAAAAAATCCTAGAGAATCAACTAAGAAGCTTGTAGAAATAATCAACAACTTTAGCAAAGTTGCAGGACACAAAATAAATGCACATAAATCATCAGCATTTCTATACATTTTCAACACACTAAAGCAGCAAGAAGTAGAAAGAGAAACACCATTTAAAATCACCCTAGACAATATAAAATACTTAGGAATCTATCTACCAAAACAAACACAGCAATTATATGAAAACAACTACAAAACACTTTCCAAACAAATAAAACTGGATCTAAACAATTGGAAAGCCCTTGATTGCTCATGGGTACGACGAGCTAACATAATAAAAATGACAATTCTACCCAAATTAATTTACCTATTTAGCGCCATACCTATCAAGCTACCAAAAAACTTCTTTACTGAATTAGAAAAAACTATAACAAATTTCATTTGGAATAACAAAAGATCAAGAATATCAAGGGAAATAATGAAAAAAAATGTGAAGGAAGGGGGCCTAGCAGTACCAGATATTAAACTATACTATAAAGCAGCAGTCATCAAAACAATATGGTACTGGCTAAGAGATAGAAGGGAGGATCAGTGGAATAGACTTGGGGTTAAAGACATCAGCAAGACAGTGTTTGATAAACCCAAAGAGCCCAACTTTTGGGACATGAATCCACTATTTGACAAAAACTGCTGGGAAATTTGGAAAACAATATGGGAGAGATTAGGTCTAGATCAACATCTTACACCCTACACCAAGATAAATTCAGAATGGGTGAATGACTTGAATATAAAGAGGGAACTATAAATAAGTTAAGTGAACACAAAATAGTATACCTGTCAGATCTCTGGGAAAGGAAAGATTTTAAAACCAAGCAAGAGTTAGAGAAAATTACAAAATGTAAATTAAATGGTTTTGATTATATTAAGCTAAAAGGCTTTTATACAAACAAAAACAAGGTAGTCAAAATCAGAAGGGAAACAACAAATTGGGAAAAAATCTTTATAACAAAAAACTCTGGGGCAGCTGGGTAGCTCAGTGGAGTGAGAGTCAGGCCTAGAGACAGGAGGTCCTAGGTTCAAACCCGACCTCAGCCACTTCCCAGCTGTGTGACCCTGGGCAAGTCACTTGACCCCCATTGTCCACCCTTACCAATCTTCCACCTATGAGACAATACACCGAAGTACAAGGGTTTAAAAAAAAAAAACTCTGACAGGGGTCTAATTACTCAAATATACAAGGAGTTAAATCAATTGTATAAAAAATCAAGCCATTCCCCAATTGATAAATGGGCAAGAGACATGAATAGGCAATTTTCAGGTAAAGAAATCAAAAGTATCAATAAGCACATGAGAAAGTGTTCTAAATCTCTAATAATTAGAGAAATGCAAATCAAAACAACTCTGAGGTATCACCTCACACCTGGCAGATTGGCTAAAATGAAAGAAGGGGAGAGTAATGAATGTTGGAGGGGATGTGGCAAAATTGGGACATTAATGCATTGCTGGTGGAGTTGTGAACTGATCCAACCATTCTGGAGGGCAATTTGGAATCATGCTCAAAGGGCTATAAAAGACTGCCTGCCCTTTGATCCAGCCATAGCATTGTTGGGTTTGTACCCCAAAGAGATCATAGACAAACAGACTTGTATGAAAATATTTATAGCTGTGCTTTTTGTGGTGGCAAAGAACTGGAAAAGAAGAGAATGTCCTTCAATTGGGGAATGGCTGAACAAATTGTGGTATATGCTGGTGATGGAATACTATTGCGCTCAAAGGAATAATAAACTGGAGGAGTTCCAGGTGAACTTAAAAGACCTCCAGGAACTGATGCAGAGTGAAAGGAGCAGAGCCAGAAGAACATTGTACACAGAGACTAATATACTGTGGTAAAATTGAATGTAATGGGCTTCTGTACCAGCAACAATGCAGTGACCCAGGACAGCTCTGAGGGATTTATGGTAATGAATGCTACCCACATTCAGAGGAAGAACTGCAGGAGAGGAATCATATATGAAAAACAAATGCTTGAACACATGGGTTGAGGTGGACATGATTGAGGATGTAGACTGGAAAATACCACACCAATGCAACTATCAACAATTTGGAAATAGGTCTTTAACAAGGACACATGATAAAACCAGTGGAAATATGTGTCGGCCATGGGGGAGAGTATGGGGGGAGGGGGGGAAGGGGAAAGTAGGAGCATGAATCATGTAACCATGTTAAAAATGAATATTAATAAATGATTTAAAAAAATAAAATAAAATATATGTTTGTTAATGTTAAGGAACCAGTTGGCATTGTACTCCAGTACTTCCCTACTCAGACAGACAGTGGAATTCCTGTTTGATATTAAGCTAGCATAGACAGACCTGTCAGTTTACTAAGAGATATGAGATGGAGTAAGAGGGACAGGGAGTGAGAATGGAAAGCAAAAGGCTAGAAAGAGACCTGTTGCTTATCTGTTTCTCTAGAGGACACTAGAACATCTCTGTCTACTTCCTTTTTACTCACCTTATTGGCTATATGATCAACATGGGAGTTTCTAGGACTGGGTCAGACGTAGAGAAAAGGAAAAAGAAAAAGAAACTGGCCTAGAAATTCCCTCCTTTGCTCAGATCTCTGTGTTAAAAATAATGGGTGTTGTTAAAATGAAGCCTAACGAGGCCTCCTTCCTGGCCTTAATTGTTACCATGGTGATGACCTCTGTCAGCCATCTTTAATTAACTCAGAATAGATCTCACCAAATGAATTCCTCCAGTAAATTGCTCACCAGTCCTTGCAGTCACGAAGCCCCCTCCTGTTAGTCCCCTCCCTTTCTTCTGTGTTCACTGGTGGTTGTGTTTACAGGTGGATGGACATGAGTATGCAGCTTCCCCCTTTCAATATGCATCTCTCTTTTTTCTCCCTGCTGCTTACCTGCTTTCCTCCCCTTTCTCTGGACTAGTTTAGAATAATTCAAGACAAGGTTCTTGGTCAAGTGTCTTACTAATGAAGCTATCAAAAAGGGTCAGGATAGGAAAAAGAAGGAAGACTGGTGTTCAAGTTTATAGATGATAATCCTGACTATACTCTTAAAAGGTATAACCCCTGGGCCTATAAGAAACGTGTCAGCTTTATGACTTGGGTGTTTGTTTTGTTATAGGAAATTTTCTATATTATCTTGGTATTGATGTGACTTCTGTAATGGGTACTACTGCTTTGACAAGAGAAGGGGCATCAAGGAGACAAGGATTACCTGTATAGTGAAGTATTAAGGTTCAACTATACAGTGGTGGTCATTCCTGATTAAAAAAATTTTTTTAAACCCTTACCTTCCATCTTGGAATCAATACTCTGTATTGGTTCCAAGGCATAAGAGCAGTAAGGGCTAGGCAATGGGGGTCAAGTGACTTGCCCAAGGTCACACAGCTAGGAAGTGTCTGAGGCCAGATATGAACATAGGACCTCCCGTCTCTAGCCTGGTTCTCAATCTACTGAGCCACCCAGCTGCCTCCATGGTCATTCCTGATTGATTGAGTGTATGGCATAGTTTGGTTTGTTTGTTTGTTTAATAGACCAACAAAAGCTAAAATCTAGGGAGGAAGAAGTTAGGTATAGCTGTTGTGACAATAAAAAGTGATGAAAGTAAGAAAGGCCATTCTGACTGAGGAGAGACCAAGGAGGTGAAATCAGTTCCATGGCATTGATTAAGAAAGAGCTGATAGTCAGGAAGCCAAGAGGACTGAACCAAATCTGACTCTACTGGAAAAAAGGTTCAGAAGATTGCAGAGGTATTAAAGGTGGATAGAATTTGCTCATAAGAATTTCCTTTGGATGATGGGATGAGGATATGAATTGTTCACCAATAGAACCAGATCCTAGGAGAACACAAGGAGACCCTAGCAGTGAATGATTCCCCTTTATAGGATTTCTTAGCCTAGCTAGTGGAGTCAACATGACTGAATTCAGAAGTCCTATGTTTAAATAGCATTTTTGACACTTATTGCCTATGTGACCTTGTCAAAACTCTTAGCTTCCTTGACCCTTGATTTCTACATCTATAAAATGAAGATAGTGGAGCACAGATGGCAGAGTAGCAAGACAAAGTATGGCCAAACTCTCCAGAGTACCTCTTGGGCAAATATCTAGAAAACAAACTGAGTCTTGATTAGGAAATACAAGGGAAAAATCAGAGAGAGTCCTAGTTCTAATGCATATCCATACAGAGAGATAGACCTATCTAGCTACTAGGAATGGATTTTGCTAGCAGCATGGTACAGAATCTTCCAGGGCATCGGAACAAAAGAGGAAAAAGATTATATCCAAGTAAGAAGTCCCATGCAAAAGGGCCTCTGACTTTGTGCAAGATACAGGAATAGGTTCCAACTAGTAGTTCTTTTTGTTCCCCACCCAGTTCACAGATCCGAATGAGACTGAAGAAGGTGCTTGCACCTAGCCATAATATTACAGAATGAGGAGTAATTGTCAGAACTGGAATGTGTACTGAATAAGGAACAAGTTCAGAAGGGAAAAGGAGCTGTGTGACTCTGACCCCCAGGAGCAGAGTAGGATTTCAAGTGAGTCTTGAGCACAGGCTAGAGCCTATAGCAGAATAATCAAAGTAGGAATCTCCATCCAAAGGAGAGCCTACAGTTTTGTCACTTTGAACCAAAAATCTTTCCTGATGGTTGATAATGACTAAGTCCAAGAAAAGTCAATGCCAACCAAGGACAAGCAAGGCTACAGGTATGTTGCATAGACCAAGAACTTGTAGAGTTAAGGCCAAAAGTCTAATTATATGGAGGGTCTGGGAATAATTGTTGTTTTGATTATCTTAAAAGAAAAATGGAAAGGGAGGCTAAAATGAATGTAGTAGGTAGGGGGGAAGAAAGGATGGAGAAAATATCTCAAATAACTAGAGTATGCAAATAGAGACTATATAAATAAGGAGGAAGGGAAAAAGACTGGATGACCCTTGAACCTTAGTCTCATCCACACTGGTAAAAGGACAGAAGAATATGCGCACACACAAATTTGGGTATGAAAATGCATTTCATTTAGCAGGGAAACAGGAGAAAAGAAGAAGAGAAAAGGAGGAATAAGAGGGAGAATAGATCAAGGGAGGGATTAGTTTTAAGTAAAATGTATCTTAACAAAGTTGTCAGCTTCACTCAATCTTCCAGAGTCTTCAGATTCCAGGGGTAGGACAAAAGTCAAGACAACTGGCAATGGTCCAGGATGCAGTGGATGACTTCGGTATCTTTGATGTCTGACCAAGTGCTAAGTACTCCATAGTGCCTAGTTCAACTGTCTTCATGGCTGTTGGAGCAAACTATTTTCATCCACCCATTTTGGTTGGAACAAGTTGTATTTGCCCATTTTTACATGCTTGGGGTAGACGAAAACAAACCCTAACTCACCAATGAGTTTGAAGCTTGTTGGTTATGTTTAACCTGGTTTAGCCCATGTTTGGAGAAGGTTTTACAAGCATGTGATTGCTGCACATGCTATAGCTTCTTAGAGCCACAGGTGACATTGGGTAAAAATGGAAACAAAAGGTGGATGAGAAGTCCTCAGGGTTCAGCAAGCCCTCATACCAAAACTGCTAGTCCTCTCTGTAGACCTCTTAAATCCCAAGTTGGATTTATACCAAGAATGAAGAATTATCTCATTATTATGATAATTATAAACACAATTAACTATACTAATTATATTAATAAATACAGAAAAGATTTTTGACAAAATACAATACCTATTCCTGTTTTTAAATAGTAGAAAACAAAATGGATCTTTCTTTAATATGATAAAAGTTCTCAATTCTAAAATGAAGAGTCAGCATTATCCATAATGGAAATAAACTAGAAGACTTTCCAACAAGATCAGGGGCAGAGCAAGGATGTCTATTATCATTATTACTATTTAGTATTGTGAGAGAAATGCTAGCTGATCTTGCCATTCTGGAAAGTAAATTGAAGAAATGTCCCAAAAGCTACCAAACTGCAAACCAAATATTTGAGAGATCCTTTAACTCTGGGTGGCATGCTCTATATCCAAGAAAGATCAAAGAAAGAATAAAAATGTGTAAAAATATTTATAGGAACTCTTTTTTATGTTCTGTTTGGGGGGGTTATTTTTAAAATGTTTATTTTATTTTGAATATTTTCCCATAGTTACATATTTCATGTTCTTTCCCTCTCCCCGAAACTCCCCTATCCCCTTGTAGCCGACGCACAATCCCACTGGGTTTTACATGTATCATTGATTAAGACCTAATTCAATATTATTGATAGTTGGACTAGAGTTATCATTTAGCATCTAACTCCCCAATAATATCCCATCAGCTCATATGTTCAAGCGGTTGTTTTAATTCTGTGTTTTTACTCCCACAGTTCTTTATAGGAACTCTTTATGTAATGACAAAGAAACTAAGGGAATAACTATCAACTGGTGGAGCAACTTATGGCATAAGAATTCTATTATGCCAAAAGAATATACTTGAAAAATTAACAATGATAACAAATGTGGGAATAGTCAGTGTTGGAAAGATTGTGGGTGGTTAAGCAAATAAATGCATTGTTGATGAAGCTACAATTTGGCCCAACCACTTTATAAAGCAATTTAGAATTATTTGAAGAGATGACCAAAAATTACATAGTCTTTGCTGCAGAGATCCATTGCTAGGCAGATGCCCCCAAACAGTCAATGACCATAAAAGGCTCCATATATGCCAAAATGCTTACAGCAACACTTACTGAGGAGTAAAAAAATAGAAACTAAATAAATGCCCATTAATCAAGGAGTGTCAACAAGATGTACATGAATGTAAAGAACATTGTTGTGGTTATAACATATTTCTTATTAAAATGAAAAATGCAAAAAATTAGCTAAAGACTTAGCTGTACTGATTTAAAGAACAAAGAATAAAGGAAATAATATGCAAAATAACTACAGTAGTTAAGACGGAACAATAACAGCAAAACAATTGAAAACTTAATACTATGAAATTCTACATGCCCTTTGATCCAGCAATACTACTACTAGGTTTGTACCCCAAAGAGATAATAAAAATGATTATACAAAAATATTCATAGCCATACTCTGTGGTGGGAAAAAATTGGAAAATGAGGGGGTGTCCCTTGATTGGAGAATGGCTGAACAAATTGTGGTATATGATGGTTATGGAATACTATTGTGCTATAAGGAATGATGAACTGCTTGATTTCTGTATGAACTGATGTGGAGTGAAATGAGCAGAACCAGGAGTTCATTGTATACAGAAACTGAAATATTGTAGAATGATCAAATGTAAGTGACTTTGCTACTAGTAGCAATGTGATGATCCAGAACAATCCCGAGGGACTTATGAGAAGGAACGCTATCCACATCAATAGAAATAACTGTGGGAGCAGAAACACAGAAGGAAAACACATGATTTATCACTTGTTTATATGGCTATGTAATTTGGGGTTTTGGTTTTAAAAGATTACTCGATTACAAAAATGAATGCTATGGAAATAGATATCATGATAACACATGTATAACTCAGTGGAAGTGCTTGTCAGCTCTGGGATGGGGAAAAGAAGAGGGGAAGGAGAGAATGTGAATCATGTAATCATGGAAAAATAGTTTAAAATAAAAATTTTGAAATGCAGAGACATCCAATTGCAAAAAATATACTATGAAATTCTAATGACTAAGCTTGGCATCAAAGAGATATGAGAAGATACCATGGTCCTAATTATTTGCAGAAATGGGGGACAATGGATGTGAAATGTTGCATATAATGTCAGGTTTTATTGATGCAAGTTAGTTTTGTAGAACTGTTCCCTCCTTTTAATTCTTTTTTTTAAACCCTTATTTTCTGTCTTAGAATCAATACTGTAAATTGGTTCCAAGGCAGAAGAGTGGTAAGGGCTAAGCAATGGGGGTCAAGTGACTTGCCCAGAATCACACAGCTAGGAAGTATCTGAGGCCAGGTTTGAACCCAGGACCTCCCATCTCTGGGCCTGACTCTCAATCCACTGAGCTACCCAGCTGCCCCACCTCCTTTTAATTCTTTGTTATTAAGGATTACTTTCTGGGAAGAGGAAAGGAGAAGAATAAACAGATATATTGATGGTGTAAAAACAAAAGATTACATTTATTTTTTAAATCTCTTCATACATCAAGGATGTCTAATCCTTGAAAACCTGAGCAGGAAACTAAAAGGCTTTTGCAGATGATTTTCTGCAATAAACTACATCTCTATGTGGTTTATATAATCTCAGAGGTATAAAAAAGACAAGATCACATCATTTTTGTGGCTTAATTTTCAAAAATTTGATTAAGTAAAGTAAAATGCAGCCTTGAAGGCTCTCCTCAGTCAAGGCGTCACTGACATCTAAAATACATCAAAATCACATGTGTAACTTTTATAATAGACATGACTACAGAGACATCTTTGTTCAACAATCTGCTAAATAAAATAAAGAAGCATAAATTCGAAACAGATAATACCTAGCCATCACAAAACATGTTTTGGGAAAAGTCTAAATAAGGCTATCCTATTGATAGTAAGGATTTTTATCCAGATGATAAAAATTTTCCATTTTTATTATTAAGTATTATACCAATTGCATTAAGCCACAGAACACACAAAGACACTAGTGAAATCTATTGCACAGAGATCACTATAACCATCTACATTAGAAAAATAAAGAGGAAAGAAAAATACATATGTATGAGATTGTGATATGTGTTAAATAGGCAACTTCTTGAAATTTTGCCATCAATATGTGCTCTTGGACAAATCATAAAAATAGATAGTAGGGGGCAGCTGGGTAGCTCAGTGGAGTGAGAGTCAGGCCTAGAGACAGGAGGTCCTAGGTTCAAACCCAGCCTCAGCCACTTCCCAGCTGTGTGACCCTGGGCAAGTCACTTGACCCCCATTGCCCACCCTTACCACTCTTCCACCTATGAGACAATACACCGAAGTACAAGGGTTTAAAAAAAATAGATAGTGATCTGGACTAAGAATTGAACAATGGGAGACTGGGCTAGATTACCTCTGGGAAACTTCATAGTACTTTGAATAAATACTCACTGTTCACAGTATAAACTGCTCATTGCTATAAAAGCTCATTTGTTTAACATTAAAATTCTCCTGGTGATATTATATGCATACAAATTATGGAATGCCACATTCTCAGAAGAATCATAAGTCAAAGGACAAAAATAGAAAAATTAATAGTGGGGGTAAAAAAGCTGGGGTACGTTACCAACAATGGCTTGTGCATGAGAAGTGCCATAAAAGGCATTATCAAATAATCAACAAGCACTTATTACTCAATTACTATGCACTATGTAGTCTCCGAGGACACTGAGAGGGAAAAAAAATGGTTCCTGTCCTCAAGGAGCTTACATTCCAATGGGGAAAACAGCATATGCATGAATAGATACATATGAGATGTCTGAAGAATAGATGGAGAATAGCTTCAGGAAGAAGGCCAGAAAAGGCTTCCTGATCCTTTGAGAGTTTCTCTGTGTGTGTGTGTGTATGTGTGTGTATGTGTGTGTGTGTGTACATGTTTGTGTGTGTGTGTGTGTGTTAGAGTGTAATATGGTTACTGGCCAACTAGGAAGATGAGGAACCTTGGGTTTGTGACAAATTAGAATGAGGAGCCTTAGTTTTATGACATGTAAGGATTGGTTGAAGGGACTGAACATGTTTAGCTTGAAGAAAAGAAGACTTGGAGATAGCCATCTCCAAGTATCTGAAGGACACTCATGTAAAGAAGAGATTTAAATTACTCTTTTTGGACTCAGAAGACAGAATCAGGAAAAATACATGAAAGTTACAAAAAGGTAGGTTTTGCTTGATGTTGGGAGTAACCTCCTAACAATTAGAGCTGTCCAGAAGTGGCTTTCCTCTTCCTTGGAAATCTTACCATTAAGTTTGAGGATTCCTCCGTATATGGATCAGACTAGATAGCTACTAGATTCCAGCTCTCAGATTCTATGATTCTATGGTCTATGCTTGAAGAATATATTTTTTGGCAGTTGTGTGGAGAATGGATTGCAGTTGAGGCTGGGAGTCTAATTGGGAAGCTATTATTGTGGCTGAGGCAAGAAGGCAACAATAGACTGAACTAGGATGCTATAAGTGTATGTGGCAAAATATAAACAAATAAACAATGATGTATATGAAAGATGTTGTTGAGAATAAAATGCTAGAGTTGGCACTTGATTGGACTCATGGAGTGAATAAGTGAAAAGTCAAGGATGACACCAAGATTGCAAATCTTTGTGACTTATAAGCTAGTGGTTTCCCTAAAAGTAATAAGGAAGATCTGAAGAGGGGTGGTTTGGGGGGAAATAATTTTGAAAAGATAAAGATATCAGCACTATTCATGACCTAGATAGTATGTGAGCTATTCATGTAATAGATCTTTCCTATTAGAGACAACAAATAGTACAAATGCTATATTAGAACCCTTAATATATTAAATTAATTTTAAAAAGACCATCATTGAATTGGATAGTTCCTCTATGAACAATTTAGAGAAATACATGGACAGAATTTCCCATCATGAGAAGGCATGAAAGGATGGTAATCTACATTGGTGGAAGGGGTATAGAAATCACTAAAATGACAAATCCACTCCTTGGAGTCAAATGTGTAAAAGAACCAAAAGAGAAGGAGTTGGTATGTATCCTAGACAAGAAGTCCCAAATGCTGGGAGGAACTTGGAAATACCAGGCTAGTCTCATTGTGTGTCAGAGAAGTGGACTTCACACTTCCTATGATTTAAATTATTATTAAGGGTTTTAGCCCTATAGTGAGGCAACACCACTTTGGAACAAAATTTCTCACAAGGAAAAGAAAGGAATGGGATAAAACTGAAAGGAAAAAAAGAAGTGCTCCAATTTGGAGAAGGGACAATCTTCTTGATGTGGACAATAAAAAAGGATTCTTTAAAGTTTTAAAAATATTTTATACACTTGATTTCATCTGGTAAATTATCAACTTGGTTTAGGCAATTATTCCTATTGTTATTTTAATTTCTAGTTATTAGGAATTAAATCCTAATACATTTATAATGTTTATAATAATTAAATCCAAATTATTTCTATAACATTTTAATACTTAAATGCATGGATTTGTGATCACTTTAGTGTGGGTACTCTCTCCAATGGTGCATATTAAAACCTATACATACTTTCTCATTCTGTGTAACTCTAGTTATGTTCTTCCACAAATCCTCCATTGGGGCTCCACCCAACATACTGAAAACCTTTCAATAGATCTGTTAACAATGAATGACAAGGAGGAGTTTGTGGATAGTGGAAGTGATGTACATGAACAGAAAGAAATGGACATCGATGACACCTTTTTAAAAATACACAGAAGAAAGCAGAGAAGGAAGTTCAGAAGTGAAAGCAAAATACATGCAGGCAGAAACAGCTTGTGTGAAAAAAAGGGAGACAGTGGGGGTGGGAGTGAGAAAAGATCAGGGAACAGTCTGCAGTCCAAAAACTACTAAGATGTTTTACATCACTTTTTGTATTCAAATCATTATTGGTAATATGTTGCAGATTAATTATGTCTTTCACACATCTTTCTAATGCTCTGTAGATCACACAACAATCAATTATAAGCACTTACATTTATACCATATGTCTATTTCCTTACAACCCTAAAGAGAGAAGTGATACAATGGTATTATTCCCATTTTGCAGATAAGTAAATTGAAGCAAGGAAAAAATAAGTAGCTTGCTCAGTACCACGTTTTTTTTAGCTTTCAATTCAAATGCAGACCTTCTGACTCTTAAAACAATCTTTTCACTAGGATACAGAGATTAGTATAATAAGTGAACTTAACCTAGGAATTAGAATAAACTTTAAGAATTGGCTTGGGCACCTGTTTAAAATAGCTTATTCAAAATAAGCTTTCTAAAATACACCAACATGAATGAAGTGTTTATGTTTAGACTATAGAGAAAATTGTTAAGAGGAAAGTATTTCTAGTTATCAGGAATAAGAGAACTCTAGCAGTAGTATAGTAAGTCGCCTTGAACAAGTGGTATAAACTTGAGAGTCCAAGAAAGAATATTCTTTTCTCTTTTAGGAGTTAGAAGTGACATAGGAAAGGGACCATGAGATGGCAAAGGAAATTATTTTTGAGCAAGTGTAGTCTATACCAATAAGGAAAAATTGTGGCCAAAATGATACAATTTATCACTATAAATGAGAATGGGATAAATTGGAATTAGCCTGGTTGTGAATTAGAGATGAAGAAAAGTGTTTCCAAACATAGTTGTGGAATAAACTAAGTTAGGATGGGAAGCATATTGGTAAAGTCCTAGTATGTTCCTGTGATTTTAGTGTTATTAAGGAGAAATATACTTTGGTGCTTTTAGTAGGGTAGCAATACGTTTAAGTAGAGAGAGGGGGAAACAGTAGGTTAAGCATTAGCATTTACCTAGGACATAGTAGGCACTTAATACATACTAGGGTTTGGATTTTTTTGAGTTCTGAGTCCAGAGTTTGAGACTCATCTTCAGACAAATGATTTCATCTATCTGAACCTACCTGAAAAGGAGATTGGATTAGATCATGTCTAAGGTTCTTTTTTGACTCCCTGTTTCTGTGTACACTCTATTCTTGCCTCAAAATCAGTAGGAAAGTAAGAAAACCTAAATTGATGGGTCATGTGTCCTTGGAAACTGGCAGATTTCATAACCTTGGTAGAGCTAAAGGAAAGTCCCTTCTCTGTTCGTAGTTCTGATAGTGGTAGTAAGAAAGGTTTCCTTTTTCAAGGGTCACAGGAAAGAAGTCAGATTATTGACCTGGAATAGGGAGACTTTAGGATTGAGACTTTAATTCCATCAATGAAATGAAATTCTTGCTTCAGCAGAGGGGACAAGGGGACAAGGTTC
Organism: Gracilinanus agilis; assembly: GCF_016433145.1. Classification (NCBI taxonomy): domain Eukaryota; kingdom Metazoa; phylum Chordata; class Mammalia; order Didelphimorphia; family Didelphidae; genus Gracilinanus; species Gracilinanus agilis. Next base: position 600,508,229 of record NC_058131.1, on the reverse strand, counting down.
GAGCGGTCCAAACCCTAAGGATTCCATTGGCTTGGGAAATGGTTTTCTTTTCTCTCCAAGGAGGGAAAATACAACTCGCTTATTCTGGGGTCTTCATAATGTTCTGGACAATACCGGATGGACAATCATGGAGGGAAATTACAGAGTTATACTGAAAATGATTCAAATAATGATAATTCATTGTAGAATTATTCTTCTAGGCTAATCACTTAGTTCCCAGTTAGAGTGAATCTATTCTTTCAAGATAGACCTTGGACCCTCTTTTAAACTGCTGTCACAGATATAAACATGGAGTAGATTTTGGGGGGGGGGGGAGGTGGTGGTGGGAGGGAGAACTGGACTGGTGTGGTAAGTAATGGGTTTTGGTTATGGGGGTGTTAGAGTGGACAGCTTTAGTTACCCCTGCGGTGTCCATACCCCAAGGAAGAGTTCGGGAGATATTTCTCTTTGAAACCTAGGTCTTGGCACCTAGGTGAAAAGTAGAGAACGGCAGGAAAGGAAGGAGCTCAGAAGACACCAGATTCCAGCCTAACAAATCTTTCTCAAGTAGCTCTCACTTCTCGGGACCCCTCCCCCGCAACCCTATCGGCACAAAAGGAGCGTCGAGACTCCCCAGCCCGGGGGCGGGGCGGGGCTGAGGTGGGGGGTAGTTTCCCGTGACTGCCGCCAGGATTCCACACGCAGCGGAAGTCGGTAGAGCAATTTCTCATTTGCCAGCTGACGGGCGTCTCTCATTCACATGTCACTACCCAGAATGCTTCAGTAGCTGGCTCCTTGTGCGGTACTGGGCGGGTGTGAAAGCGTCTGGATGCTCCAGGAAAGGCCGTGGGAAGGGAAGGCTTAAGCTAAGTCTACTCTGGAGGAAGTAAAAATTGCGCTGAATCCAAATGACTTGGAAATGAATTAATCTCCCCCTACCCGCCTCCGCCCTCCATTCTCTTCTCCCTCACTCCCCAATTATTCTGGAGAGTTTAACCTTGGTGGACTGTTAGGCTCGGGTGCTTTTCACATGTTAGATGAGTTGAGCAGACTACAAAGACAAACCCGAGACTCAAGGGGCCGCGGTATGAGCTGTTGGACAAATAAATGTTGGCTCCACTCCAGATTGTTGTATGGCTAGGCTGCCTGCCTCTCCCCTCACTGCAGGACAGAGAAATCTGTGAAACCCAGTAGGGAAGGGAAAGAAGGCGGTGGGGTAGGCACTAGGCTTTCCAGAATAAGAGGGACCAGTTTGATTGGAAATGGAGAATCCTCTCCACTGCTTCTCTAGTATTTACTGCTGGCCAGGTAGAAATAGGTAGAAACCTCTGAGGTCTACGGGTTTCCTCTCTTTCCCAACATCAAATAACAAAAGGCAATTTTCCTGGCTTTCCAGAATTGACCCTCTTCTTTCGTCTGCTAGTCTGTAAGGAGAGAGGGAGAGATTCAGGAAAAGTTTGAGATAGATTTTATATTTAAGTTGACAAGGGTCAAGAGAGTTTCATCTCCATGCTGAGAAACAATTAGCTTTCTTCTATACAAAGCTAGGTTTTCTCCAGTTGATATCTGCACCCACTTACGTTTCTGGTATAAGTTTGCACATTTCAGCAGTGTATGTGGGTGAGAGTCTTCCCAGGTTGGCCACTGGTCTTACCCTTATACCAGAATAAGAAAAAACATTATCAGTACTGCCTGCCTGAAAAGATTGTTTTGGGTTTTCCCATCAAGTCACCAACCTGGGTTTACAGGGAAGTTGTGAGAAGAATAAAAACTCCAGTGATGTTCACAAGGATAATTTCAGAGTTCATAGCCAGAGAGAACCTCAAAGATTGCCAAGAATCTTAACAATTTTCAGCTGGATTTTAAACCAAATTTAATAGATCTGGGTGGAGGGGTCAGTGACAATAGTTTTTAGGCTGAGTCCTTTGCCGTGAATTTTAGATATCCTAGTAATGCATCTCATAAAAAACATCTTTCTCTTCCATCCTTACAAACGCTACCCTACAAAGAATATTTTTCTCTATCTAAGCAATTTAATAAACCTTTCTCCTGGGAAAGATTAAATGCTAAACGCGTTAGGGCTGGCTCGCCTAGACGAGAGACAACTATATTCTAACCTCTAATTCTAACTACTTAACTCCTTGACACAATTTTCAGCCCCTTGAGCAGCACTGTTTCCCAAAGAAGAGATGACGTGAAATCCTAGGAATCTTTCGAGAAACTTGGTATGAAGATCCTTCCACCTCTGAAGCTATGATTCTTTGATAAACAGATTTGAACGTAGTCTCTTAAATGCTGAATTCTGGTAGTTCAATGGGTTTTGGTTATGGGGGTGTTAGAGTGGACAGCTTTAGTTACCCCTGCGGTGTCCATACCCCAAGGAAGAGTTCGGGAGATATTTCTCTTTGAAACCTAGGTCTTGGCACCTAGGTGAAAAGTAGAGAACAGCAGGAAAGGAAGGAGCTCGGAAGACACCAGATTCCAGCCTAACAAATCTTTGGATTTGTTTCAGCACCATGCCTTTGGACAGCGCCTCCGTCTCTGTAACTTTAGCAGTAATGCAACTGGGCTTGATTTCCTTCCTTAAGAATATAAGACGCAGAAAGAAGGCATCAAATAGAAGTGGAGTAGGAAAAAAAAACTTGTATTCTTAATATCTGTTTGGCCTTGGAAAAGTCACTTCTCTGAGCGACATCAATAAAACCAGCGGTTTGGACTCAGAAGATTACTTATAGAATAGGGATTTTAAATCTTTTTACATTATGGACCCCTTTGGCAAATCAGTGAAACCTATGGATCCCTATTGAGATTAACTTTTCAAAATGTGTAAAACATTTAGAATTACAAAGAAAATTTAAAAATCTGTGAAAAGAAATATGTAATTCCGCCACATACAGTTCACAGACCCTCTGTTGGGGGTTCCAGGACCTCCACAAGAACCTCTGGTCTAAAAGGTTTCTTCCAACTTCCAAATACTTGTGACTTCGATTTCAAAGCAAAAGGAAACTCTTGGGTTTTATTTCTAGGAAGTAATCAATTGCAGTGTTCCCGAGGGTGAGACGATAACTTTTTCTAAATATTTTCTATGAATGTGTACATTATATTCCTGGTTTTAATAATTTTTAAAAACCTCATATTTGTGGCGAAGTTCTTTCTGGAAAGGGTCTTTTAAAAGTTTGTTTTCCCATTTATGAGAGTAAACTTAATCCCGGGCTCTGAGTCTATTATACCCTAGAATAAGCCTACTATGGTAAAGTAGAAATGGAGAAATGAACAATTATTTGCCACATTCTACCCTCAGTTTGGTTCATTCAGACCCTACTCCCCCCACCAAATATCTCCAGACCCTGGGCTCTCGATTCCACTTTGCCCTGAGACAATACTACACCAGGCAGCATTCTATCTTTCACTAACTCTCCCAATAACGTTTGATACAGAGAAATTCGACTCAGCAGGGATTCCTTTTCCCTAAGCCTGGTGAAAGTGGGGGTGATGTGTGAGATCCTAGAAATCTCAGAGGGAAAGGACTTCATGTTTTGCATTGCACTGGGAGGTGATATGATGGGAGCAGGACTGGTTTCTAAGCCACGTTTTTGGAAATAGGGACAAGGAGAGAGGGGAAAAAGGAGAGAGGAAGCAATGGTATTTCTCTCTTCTCTTTGCTTATATTCTCTGAACGATCCACAAACCAATTTCCCATCCCCAAACAGGTTTCACTGCAACAAGAAAAGAGAAATTGGACTCTTGAATAAAGGATTTTTCACAACGAGGATATATTAATTCTGCTTGACTCCTGGGTGGTATTAAAACCCAGGTAGGTGGCTACAAACAGACTGGCCCACTTCCCACTCTTTTCCCTCTCCCTAGGTTCAAAGTCCCTCTCGGAAAGGGATGGTCCGGTAGAATGACTTTTAAGAATCCTTCTCTTAAGCTTTTTCTCCAATATGTCTTTCCCATCTTTTCTCCCCACTTCTCAGCGTATCTCCAGGCCTTTCTTTTCTTGGGAAGAACAAGGGGATTAACTTCCTTTTTCCAGAGCCCCGATCTCCCTCCAGGCTGAAGAGCTTAGACCCTAAGAGGGTCTAAAAGAGAGAAAGAAAGAACGATCTTTCAATAAATTCTTAAACTCCCCGATGGTCAGTCAGTCAGTTGATAAGCATATATTAAGCGTCTTCTATGTGCCAGGCACTATGCTAAGCTCTACGGATACAAAGAGGGGCAAAAGAAAATTGCTGGTCAAAAGGAGAGAAGAGAATGAATTGGGGCGTCGGGAGATTGATCCACTACTGAAATTTTGTTCGACTTCAGGCACTTCTGAGTGCTTACATTTGGACGGAAATTACCTTTATCTTCTAACTGTCAGTAAAATCTTTTTGACTCCTTAATGTTGTGCTTTCCCGCTCAGACTATCTTCAATTTATCTCGTTATGTTTTTCATCTGTTCATAATTGTCTGTTGTCTCCCTCAATAGATTATGAGCTCCTTAAGAGCAGGGACTGTTTTTGCCTTTCTCTTTATCCTCATAGATTAGCACAGTGCCTGGCAAGTAGTAGGTAGCAATAAATATCTGTCGATTTGGAGGTTACCAGTGCCTCATCCTCAATTCCGGGAGACAAACTCTATTCTGTTCCATACCCACTGGGTCCCTCAGGAAGAAATGACGGATAAAGGAAAGATCGATAAAGTTCCTTTGAATAATGAGGCTAGGGAAGGAAAAGAAAGGGACAAAGGAGAGAAATGAAAGTGATTCCTTTTTTCAAGGCTACCCTTCTCTCTTGGCGGGTTACAGGGTAAACGGAAGTCAAAGATTCAGCTACACAACCGAAAAGTCAGGAACCACTGACCCAGTATTGCTTGCTTCCCTGGCCAGAATCCCGAGATTTGGGTGGGACTTTAAGTCAAAAAAGAGCGGGGGAAGCTTATTGCAGTGAAAGTCAGTAACTTGGTTCTCTAGAACTTTTTCTTCGTTAATAGGGCGCACTGGAGGGAAAAAAAAAAACCAAAACAAAAAAAAGACAGCTAAGGCAAGGCCTCTAGGTCCGAGAGTCGAAGGTGGGACGCAGTCCTACAGCATCTGAAGATTCATGAAAGGAGAAAGGAAGCTCTTGAGGGAAGCACAATTTTGCCCCACCGAGACCCACTTACTTCCAGATACTGCATTGGGGAGGAAAGCAATCCTAAGGGTGGAGTGGCTATTTAGTCCTTCTCCCCGAGCACCTAATACTTTTTGCGAAAAGAGAAGGTACCTCCTGTGAGTCAAACGCCGGCTCTGAGCTGAAATAGAAACCTTGTGTCGAAATCGGTGTACATGTGTTATAAAGTCGAGATTGGGAGACAAGAGCCTCCAAACCTAGCTCAGTAAAATCGGGCATTAAATGAGGTGTTATCGCAGAGGAGGGAGACTAGTTTCTGGAGGCAACGTAGAATAATTTTGGCAAGAACAAAAGCAAAACTCATTCTTTCCCATTGTCAAAGTAAATTTTGGAACAAAGCAGACTTTGAATTTTCCGGTTTATTTTGGTGGTGAATACCCAAACGCAGCAGAAAAAAAAAAAAAAAACAAAACACCAATGTAATTGGCTTTTCCAGGCAGCTGAGTGCTTTGGGTCGGAGAGCCCAGGTATCTTACTGCAGCTAGTCCATGAAACTCGGCCAACTCCAGCCTCCTGTCTTTTTCCCATTCTATCCTCTCCTCTCTTGTTTCTCTTCCCTCCCCAGCCCCTCACAGAGGAAAATCGGGGGATTCTCCTGGCAATCATACGGTGGCCTTCTGGGTTCTGCTGTCTTTTGGGTATGTCCACATGTTCCTAGAGACTTTCTGGGTTTCTTAGTTCAATAGGCTGCTTGTTCCTTAGGCCTCATTAGTCCGGAAGGGAAGGGAAGAGAGCCATTTTGTACTATTTGTATCCTCTTCACTAGGAGCTCAGTCTATTTTGCAGGGCTGGAAAATTAAACTTGGGTCCCTAAGACATTGGGACCCTATGTTAGCTGGGCTAGGCGAGAGGGCATAGAAGCGGGGACCTAGAGACTATGTTACAGTCCGGATAATTACAAGCTGAGGTAAAGTCGCTGGGTAGGAGTCACCAAATGATGTTTTGTTTTTAGTAATAAAAAGTAATCTAGAAATACATCAAAAATGGGTCTTATCACGCCATTGCCCATAACCACTGGCCAACTCTGGCACTAGGTCTGAAGAATACTAGAGTTTCATTCCTTCTTGTAAAGATTTGAAAGGGATGGTTGCACCTAACGCTACCTGAAAAAGGTGATGTGACTCAGGAAATATCGAGCCTACTAGTTGCTCTGAAAGCATCCACTGCAGAGCTTGGTGGGGTGGACGAAAAGAGCTTGTGCCCTACCGCTCTATTCCACTCAATGATGGTTGACTCGCAGAGTCCGAGAAGCTAGCAACTCTCCTTCCACCGGCAGGCATAATGCACTGTGGTCTATTATGTAAGAGATTGCTGGGAATCAAATAAACCAAAACCCTAGACTCTAGAGGAAAAGGATACCCAGGTTCCGCTTCTGACTCAGAGACTTCTCTAATTCAAAAGCAAGGTTTTCTACCGATTTCCCCCGCATACTGGCGGCTGCCTAGATCGCCTTCCCGCTGGAGGTCGAGTAGAAATGGGAGTTCCCGCGATTCTCAGAAAGCCAAGGAAATGCTGAATGTCTGGAGACTGCATTTATTCTCGGTCGATCTTGCCTTATGATTGGAACAGATCTCAATGTATCAATATCTGTCAACGCGACATTCTTTGGCTTTTAACGGGATTGTACCTTATATTCTAACCTTCTTTAGTGCAAATCGAACTTTGCTGCAGGTTCTGATCTGAGCAGGTTGCAGCACTATTTTTCCTTCTCAATTCTATTCACAATGACTATCAGGACACAGAACCTTAGAGGCAGATCCAGGAGGAAGAGGAAAGAATCCTGTGATCGTGTCAATTCCTGCATAATTATTCAGTCTTACGTATACTTGGACACCTATGGCCAAACTCGCTACTTTGTTTGGTGCTCCTGAAAAAAAGGTTGGAGACAATTGGGGAAACCCTAAGGGAGGAGAATAGAAATAGGCACTGGGTCTCTTTATACTTGTATAAGAATTTTCTGGAAAAGGAAGTTCTAGAAGAATTCTGAGTTATTGCAATGGCCTCCTAATTGGTCTTCCTGTCTCAAGTCTGTTCCCCACCCCTCCAGCCCATCCTCCACACTGCAGCCACTGGTTTCTTAAGCGAAGACCTAACTGTATTAGGGAACTATATCAATTCCCTAAATTCTGCGATTTTTATTGCATCTAGATAAAATAAAAACTCCTCTGATTAGCTTTTAAATCTCTTCACGTCTTACCCCACCTTCATTCCTCAGCTTCTCTGAATATCACTCACCTTCCCCCACTTTCTGATCCAGTTCAGCTGGTTTCTCTGTGGTTTACAGAAGACTATATCTTCATTCTCCAGATTTTTGACCTCGACCTCTTCCATGCCTTCAATGCACTCCTTACCTCCCCCTCATAGGATCTTCCAGCAAGTTGCAGCTAAATCTTCTACCTGAAGTCTTTCCTGATGCCCCACCACCAGCACGTACTGGTTCCCCTCAAACTATTTTGTATTTATTCTCTTTATTGTGCTTATACATGCCTATGTATGTGTTTGCATATGTGTGCATACATATATGTGTATATTTGGGATACAAGTGTGTGACTGCACACACATGAGCATATATATGTATACATGTAAATCTCAGATTAGAATGTGAACTCCTTTCATTTACAGGCTGCTTCATTCAGTGTGTTTTTATCGACGATGCCCGGCACAGAGTAGGTGTTTAATAAATATCTATTGATCAAAAGTCCCTCAACCAATGCAGGTCAGCACCTAATTGGTAATTTATAATCTTAGTGGGTAGCCTAAAGCTCAGAGAAGTTAAAGTACCCAAGGTCACACAGCCAGTATGTGCATGAAATAGGGCTTAACCCTAAGTCTTCAGGTCTTCGAGGAACCTTCTATCCACTACTCAACCACTCTTTCCCACTCCTGCTCAGCCAGGAAAAGAAAGGGAGGGAATTGTGAATTCCATTGGCAGAAAGACCCAAGAAGAATTAGAGATGTATCTTGTACCCCTTTTTCCTTCTTCCCCACCCTGTCCTCTTGCACAAGGTTGAGCATCTAATTAATAAATTCTCTATGAAAGTTGAAGGCGATGGGATGTGAGGCTAGGGTCTGAGCCTTCTTTGGAGCTCAGAGCCATATAGCGTGGCTACATAACCGTGCTGAGAGGTGTTGATTTCTAAAGTTCAGCTTCCTTGTTTTACAGATGAGAAACCTGAAGCTCAGAGAGGGCGAAGAGATTACACACACTCTGGCTAGCGGCAAGAACAGGGACCCAGAAATCATCCAGAACGAAAGACACTTTGCCTACTAAATCTCCAGGAATATGTGATTCCAGACGCTCCCTGCTGAAGACAATTAAGAAACTAGAAATACTTCTGCAGGTCAGTGATGGGATGGAGAGCAAGATGATAGATATATTTCCAGATCTTACTTACGAAACTACTTACTTCTCAGACCTAGAGCAGCATTTCAAGGTTGTAATGTACATTTCAGTAAAGAGCTCTTTGGAGGAGGCTATAGCATCACTTCTTGGCTCCTTCAGCTATTTGACCCTGCAGTGGGGTCCCACAATGTGTTGAGCTTTCCTAGAGTCTACACTGCTTTGGCTAGCACATGAGCAGGATGGGATGGGAAAGAGGCTGAAGTACGGTTGGAGAAAACTCTAGTTTGCAGTGCTAAAAGGGGAGATAATGAACTCAAGTGCTAACTGTAGCCACAACTAGAACAGAAATTTCTAGACCAGCTGCACCCTGCCCTGAGCATCCTTCTCTCTGGAAAATGTGCTCTCTTGTGCTTCCCATGTTCCTTCCCTTTAGCGAGCTGCTTTTTCTCTATTCTCAATTACTTTCTTCTCATGGTAAAGGACCTTGACAAGATCATAAAAGCAAAGATCAAAGGAACTTTAGATAGATCTTCTAGTTCAACTTCCTCAACCAACAGATTAAGAAATGGAGGCCCAGAAAGGTCAAGTAATTCAACCATGGTAGTTTGCGTTCTTATTTCTGAATATCCATTTTGGAGGTATTTTGTGATCCAGGGGAGTCATTGTCTCCCAGTACCTTTCACCACCACTCCCAACAATTCTCCAGAATTTCTTAACCATTTGTTTGTGTGTGTGTGTGTGTGTGTGTGTGTGTGTGTGTGTGTGCGCCCGCTCCCGCGTGTGTTTAAATTCTGGGAGCACTCTGGTGTAGCCTATGGACTTCTCAGAATAATGTATTTAAATGTATAAAGTAAAATAGAAAAGATTACAAAAGAAAACAAAGGTTGTGAAAATAAAGATGCATTTTCCCCCCATCCAAGTTTACTGCCCCCTGAAATCAAAAACTCTTTTAAAGTCAGCATATTATCCAAAATTATTTCTTCCTTCTTCTCTTTTGACTTCCCTCTTCTTTTTGCCCTTCCTATTCTCTCCACCCATCCCTGTTTTCCCTTCAAAAGCAGCTGGGTTGGACACAGAGAAAAAGACTTTAAACTCCTTTTTAATATTCTTCTGATTCTGGTATTTTTAAAGGGAACCATGGTGCTGTTTTTTAATTAGTCAAAAGATGAGTTGTTTGTAGCTTTGGTATTTAAAATAAAATCTATTTTAAAACCCAATACTCTCAAATTAGCTCCTCTTCTCTCTCAGCTGCTGAAACTCTATCCAGAGCTAGTTGGTCTCTATAGTTACAAACCTGAGAATAGAGTCACAAGAAGCAATTCTGCTGTCAAATACTAAGGTTTGGAATTGGGGGACAGATTCCTCCCTCCCTAACATGGGCAGACAGAACCTTCCTGCAAATGTCCAATGGTCTTGGCATCTGCACTAAGATAATGTAGCATATCTTTCATGGTCTATTTTTATGGACTAACTATATTAATGCACCCAAAAGTTTATAATGCAAAGTAAAACATATTAAGGAATGTCAAGAGTTTTGATGGCAGGAAAAAACTCTTTCCATGATGGGTAATCTTCTGAGTTTGATCCTCAGACATTCAAATCCCTTCCAGTTTGGCCAGACCTATTATAATTTGTGTCTTCCTGACTTTGGGCTTACCTCTACCACACAGTGAGGCACTGGAGGAAAGAGTGGGTAAATTATAAATTAAAAAATGACTATGAAATGTATGCTTATATGTATCTCCCTAGACGAATGGGAAACACTTAAAATGTCTTCCTAAAATTCCCCTTTTGGTTCTACATTATAAATATAATTAGTCGACACAATACAAAGTAAATCATAATTAAGAATTCTCCATTTTCCCTGTGCTCTTAATGATTTCATATGTTACTCCCTTTCTAAAAGTCCCCGATTATGCCACCTTCTCCATCCTGCACAAAGTGTAACCAAACTAGGAAACGCACAGAACATCTTGTGAATAAGGATACTGACACATCTCATAGGACAGAAGATATTGTTTCCACTTTAGGGTGTCAGGCTTGCAACTAAACTAGCAAAGCACTTTAGGATTTAATGTTTCACTTAGTTTTATAATGTTTGGGTTTGAGGAGCTGAGGGGAGTCTTACACTGGTTCTCTAGCTTCCACCTCACCCACCCTCACCCTCCCTACATTACTAAGCTATCTCTTGCTCCCCCTGGTGGCAACATATTCAATATAACAATCAGATCATGTAACCTCAGAAAGACACAGGGATTTCTTTTCATCTCCAACTACTTCACCAGTCCTCCCAGGAACTAAATGGTTAACCTTGGAGATCAATTTCCTCCTTTCAATTTGTTCAAAAGAGAGAACTTGACCCAAGTCAGTGAGAAGACGGGATGGCCCAGCTCCTAGGTTGAAAGTCTTCTCTCCCCATAACTTTTCCAAATGAAAAAAATGGACAAAAAGTGGAAAATCAGAATACATAATAAACTTTGAAGTCCTGGAGAACCTTGTCAAGAAATGTCCTAGGGAGAGGCAGCTAGATAGTAGTACAGGGGATAGAGAGCCAGATATAGAGTCAGAAAGAAGGGCCTGGATTCAAATGCGACCTCAGACACTTCTTAGCTGTGTGATTCTGAGAAAGTCACTTAATCCAATTGCCTAGTCCTTGTCATTCTTCTGACTTACAACTGATAATAGGACAGAAGATAAGGGTTTAAAAAATGCCCTAGGAGCCGCATAGACTTTTAAGTGAGAAAGCGAAAGGGTCAAAGACATAGATCCTCTCTGGAGGTAGCTAAATAACTTTGCCAGTGCCTGCTCATGAGGGAATCTGGCAGAGAAAAGATACTTCCATAATTCAGTAGATTTGTGATTTTTTTTCAGTGTAAGTTCTCTCTAAATTGTTGCATGTTGCAACCCAAATAGGCCTTTTCATCCCCTTTGGCTCTTTCCTATATATTCCTGTAAATCCTTTGAAGGGATTCTATCCAGTTTGCCAAAGATTTTCTTCTGGATTTCTTGATATTTTTGTCAGTACAAATGAAGCACACTAGCAGTTCATGGGCTATTATTTGCCCCGACTACTTGTCTCATCCCTTTTCTGGGTATTTGTGGCACAGTGGAAAGGGTGCTGGATTTGGATTCAGAGGATCAAGGCTAAACTCTCATCTCTGCTATTTGATGGAAAATCACTTCATTTCTTGCAGCCTTACTCTATGGTTGACTGATAAAGGGATTTTTTCCACTTCCCACTGAAGGGCAAGATTTAGCCACATGATTTTAAAATGGACTGCGATTGAGATGGAAGTTCAATCTTTTGTAAGAATCACTAGTTAAAAAAATAAAAAGAATCACTAGTCATCCAATCACAGAATATTCTAAGTGGAAGGAAACTGAAATCATGTAGTCAAACCTTCTATCCTATGCAAGAATGCCTTTATAAAAATATTTAGAGACAGTCATCCAGACTCTACTTGAACATTTTCAATGACAAGGATCTCACTACCCTCCAAGACAACCCATTCCATTGTTTGACAGCTGTAATTGTTAGAAGATTCTTCCCTATATTGTTAATCTCTTCCCATTTATAAAAACGTATTTCCATTTAGAAATCTTTCATCTCTTTTTTTCGTATGGTCATTGCAACTGCCCTATGAGGTCTTTAGGACACATGATTGTCTTTCTTTAAAAGATGAGGAAAGTGGGGTCTATAAAGGTCAAATGATTCCTTTTAGCAGCACAGCTTATTAGTGAACAGACTTGGTACTATCCACCCATTGGTTCTGGTCCTACCTTCTCAAGATACACAGAACAATACTAATCTCCTCCTTTATTCCTCATCCGGCAACTTTCATTGTCATTCTTTACCTGGATGCTCTGGGTTCAAGAAAGTGGATCTGTTCCTGGCTCTGCTTGTTTTAGAACTGGGAATTAGAGTTGGCAATATTTCTTACACTGGAGATTCAAGGAAGACAATCTATTCCAGCATTCATGGAGTTTGGAGTGTGTGTGAAACTCAACATAAATGGCAGAAGTACTCTGGGTTCCTGTGTGAGATTATGTGTCTGCAGCTTCATGCATGAAATAGTAAGCATATAGTGGCATGTTCAATCACAGGCAAGAGCAAGGGTGCATGTATTCATCCAGCTAGCTTTGTATGTTTTAACCATGATATTTGGGTACCTGCCTACACCTGTATCCAAAAGGATTTTCAAGAAGTTTCTGGGAATGTTTTATGTAGGAGATTGCTTAAAATGTGTATAATTCTGTACCTCCTCTGTGGCCAGTGGAAAACTGAGGAACTTCAGGCAAAGCTTTGATCTTAATTAAGTAAAGAATTACTTTAATTCTCTGTCTTTATTTCTGCTAGTAGAAACCTGACCTTTGAGTCTAAATTTTCATGTCTGTACCTCCTATGTATGCCAGAGAAGGGTAAAACACATATTCATATCTGAATCTAAAACTGATTAATTATGAGCAATTAATTCCCTCAGAGCAGTGTCCTCTTGTACACTCAATCATTTTTCTTTGTATTATTTTGAAAAAGAATTTTATTTACTTAGCTTTTCATATTATATTTTCTCCTCCCCTCTTCCCAAGTAGAATATATACTCCTGGAAGAGTATTTTGGTTTTTGTCTGTGTTTTCAGTGCAAAGAATATACTAAATATTTAATAAATATATATTGACTTGAGAGGTTGAGTTTCTAATTTGAATTTGTTATTTTGTGGGAAAAAATTTTGGAAGGCAGAGAGTACTTGGAGAGAGTGGTGGTTTGGGAAACATAGATCGTTTGTTGCTGTTTGGTTGTGTCTAGCTCTTCAGCTCTTCCTGACTCTGTCACCCCAACACTTTCCATAGGGTCTTCTTGGCAAAGATAATGGACACTCTTGCTGTTTCTTTTTCCATTTCATTTTACAAATGAAGAAACAGAGGCAAACTGGGTTAAGTCACTTTCCCAGGGCTACACAAGCCAGTTCAATGTGTCTGAGATCACATTTGAACTCAGATCTTCCTATCTCCAGGTCCAGTGCTCTGTCCACTGAGTATTCTAGTTGCATTTTAGAATCATGGGACATGGAATCCAATCTCTATTCTGCCACTGGCTGCCTGCTTGACCTTAGACTGGCATTTTACCTTCCTGGGACTCAATTTCTTTATATTAAGGGGTTTGGACCAGGTGACTGATAAGATTCCTTCTAGCACCAACTCTTTCATCCTTTGGCTCTATATTTTATTCACCTGCTAGATCATAAGGTCCTCGAAGCCTGGGCCTGAGTTGATTTTCATTTTTTTAACCCCCAGGGACTATTTTTCCAGTGCTTTGTGCAATGTATGTGCTTAAACATTTAGATGGAAGGGACTTTGTGTTTGACCACTATGAATGCCCTCTCGGGCCCAGGGTACCAGTGAATGTCTGAGTTTGTACACCTGCTCGGAAAGATTCTGGTTTTCAATCTGAGTGACTCTGTAAAGGTGGGTGCTTAGAGACACCCATCTGGCTCTCTCCCTGGGTCTCCCTGTTCTTATTTATGCCCTAGAACTTCCCTTGACCAGTCAGAATTCCGTTTTCTGGTGATTCCCCAGCAGCTTTGGCCAAGGGGTCCCTCTAACTCCCAGATATTTGCTCTAGGCTGGGAGCTGATAGTTGAGGAATATTCATCTCCTGGGAGTTTTTGTTCTGCCTGCCTGAAAGGCCTCAATAGCTGGGAATACCACTCTAATTACGGGGAAGCCCGGCTTATGTGGGGGATACAATGGGCCTGCTAGTCTCATAGCAGCTCCTTACATCAGTCAAATAAGGCGCTCTAATGACGGGGTGAGAGCCGTGAATGCCTAAAACAAACTCCAAAAGGAGAGAAAATAAAGCCGCCGGGGGCTTAAGATATATTAAATTACCCTGATTAGGAATCCTGGCCTCGCTGGGGTTGGTTGGAGAGGCTGGGGAGACTGAGAGTCCTGCTATTCATTTCGGGGGAGAAGGGTCAGCGGGTCGGGGGGGTTCACAGAGCCCCGTCCCATTCTCATGCTAACGCCCAGCACCAACTCGAGGCTTAGTGGGCTGGAAAATAGAAATGAATTTGTCATAATCCTCGCTTCTCTGTCGCAGGGCGAGTCAGCTCTGGCTAATTGCGGCCGGTTAGAGCTCGACTGGGAGAATAGGCCAGGGGGCTGGGCGGGGAAACTCGAGTCTAGAAGGCTGAGAGAATGGGGCTGGGGCTAGAGGCTAGTAGGGGGCCTCCATGCCCCTCTCTCCTTGCCTTCTCTAAGAGGCGGGGGTTGGCTGCAGGGGCGAAGCAGGTCCCGAAGAGAGCCGAGGAGGCTTTTCAGAGGAGCTGCGATGTGGGAACTGGCCGCGGGGCTCCAGAGCTGGGGAGTTTTGTGGGTACACAAACACGCACCATTAAGGGCGCCAGCGGACGTACAAAAAGGACAGCCAGCCGAAAGCCCCTTCCTGGTTTTCCAGCGGGGTGGCGCTGAGGTCCAGAGCTAGGGAGGGATGGATTTATTTGTCCCTAATCACACAAATGGTCACACAGAACTCGAACCCAGCCTGAGTTGATCCACATACAAACAAATGCATAGATGCACCCCCCTCCCCGCCCCATGACACATGCACAGAAAACCATATCATCAAGCCTCCCCATTCCCGCTGGACAATGTACACATACTTATGGACAAATGACCCCACCCAAACACTAGCGGCCAATATTCTCAATGCAGACCCAAGCGAGCTCAGACCCACAGCACACGTGCTCCATCCGGCACACGAACGCAAGCCCCTCCCCCTCCCCAGTCCGGGATGCCTGGGCAAGGTCTAGTTGGCTCTATGGCTCAAATTCTTGTGTCTGTATAATTAGGCTCTCCATCCTCTTTGGGTTGCTTGGTTTACAATCGATTTCTCCGCAAAGCAAGCACAGTTGACAAATATTTCAGGCCTTCACCCCCGCCCCTCTCTGCAGCTCCGAGACAAGGTCTATACAATCGTGCCGGTAGTGGGGGCCAACGAAACCTCTCTCACACAGCGGTGGATTGGAACAACAAAGGCCAACAAACCAGCATCTAAACGGAGAAAACACCCGATTCACCAAGGGCAAGGCCACCCTCTGCTGGGAGAAAAAGCTACGACTTATAGAGGCAGAGGAGACTCAGCCTCGAACTCTCATCTTCCTCCCTTGGCCCCCTCCATCTTCGAGGTCACACTCACATACCTACTGGGGGCCTGACACACCTGTGTCCTGCTCTTGGCCTCCAGAGGCAGAGCTACTAAGAGGAAAAAGCAGCAGAGGCAGAGGACTAAAAGAGACCCAGTGAGGAGTATCACTGGGACAAAAGACAAAGAGAGCAGAGAAGTCTGATCTTCTTCCAGTGGGCAGGCCCATGTTTTCTTCCTTTGGGGAGGCTAGTGTCAGAAAGAAGGGAAGTGGAGAGAAACCTGAGCAAGGCACTTATTTCCTTAAGTGAGGCTGGGAAATTGCCCACCCCGTCTTTGAAATCTGTTCCCTATGTTATTGTCCACGAGAAACCTCCAGCTTTCACTTTAACACCTGGGAAGTGACTCACTAAAGAAATGCCTATGAACTATGTAGAAAATGATTTCCTGCTATCTACAGTGGGAGAATTTTTTGATGTAACCTTCGATCTCTGTTGGCACTAAGGGGATGTTTACCTTGCTTACCTCTGGTTCCAACTCTGGGTGAGATTATTACCTCAAACTGGGGAAAGACCAGTTGAATGGTAAACTGAGCCTTAGCTCTAGGCCCTCGATTTTATCTCTAATATCTTCCATCTATTTTACTATTTTTTTCTGAGACTGCAGGCCCATGTTAGAAAGTTAGTCTCAAAAAGTCAAGGAAACCTGGTTTCAAGGCTGGCTTCTGCCACAAAACCCACCATGTGACCCAGGGCAAGTTATTTAATCTGATGTGTTCTTGGCAGCTCTCTAAAATTACAAATCCCCAAGAAGTTGTGGCCTTGTCCTGGGAAAGGAAGTTACTTCACCTGGGGAATCATTATAGCAATATACCACAGGCCCAGATCCTATCTCATTTTGGGACAATTTCTTCTTTCTCTCCCGATTTCCTTCCTGAGTCAGAGTATAGATTTTCTCTTCTATATTGTAGATGTGAAAATTGATGCAGGGTGGGAGCAGAGAGCAACTGGTCTATGAACTAAAGGATCTCTCAGTTATATCCTCTTATTCTCTTTCCAGGGGGAAGAACAATGGCACTGTTTCCCCTTATTTCCATCCCACCAGGACTTAGCCCTACTAAGGGGGCATAGGAAGGATGCAAAGAAAAAGGAGACCTTTTTGATGAATCAAAAGCAAAAATATATTTTTTTAAAAATCCCAAGGAGGGCAGGAAAAATAGAGGTTGTTCACCAGAAAAGTATCCTAAACAATTTCAGAGCATCAACGGATGATAACCCTCTCAGCTTCTGCAACTGTAGATAAGACAGAATTCTTGTTCTTGTGGCCCATCTTCAAATGATCCCCTACCCCCTAAAAAGGTAACTGGATTTCAGCCCCTATCCAGAAAAGAATTATAAATAGGAAAGGAAACAGTGGCTTGAGGAAAGGGAAAACTGGAAGAGAGGATTCCCGAGTCCTAGTTCCAGGGTCTGCCACTGTCCAACCACAGATGACATATTTGACTGCATATTTCACATGTAAAAAACAAACAAAAACCCACAAGATCCAACCCACGCCTAAGATATATGACTTAAATGGCTTGGTGTTTTGAACCCTCAAACCAAGCTTCTCTCAGATCCATTGATATATAACCCAGTCCTTCTCCTCTGCCTCCCTCTTCATCCCATCCACAGTCTACCTCACAACACTATAGTTCTTGTGGAGAATCAGCATAGAAAAATATGCCCCATCTAGAGTGTAACTCCACACTGTCACTACTGGCAAAATGGGTTTTAATGGGACTGCTCTCTAATAACAATGGACAAAGCAGACAGAGAAAGGAAAGTTCAGGAAGAAAGTAGTTCAATTTTCCTGGAACTTTGGACAAGCTTCTTCAGCTTTCTAATTCTGTTTCCTCATCCATAAAATGAGGGGGTTAGGCTAGATGATCTCCAAGGACCCTTCTTTCCAGTTCTGACATTCTATAATTTTAGTCATATCTCCAATTAGAGGACAAGTCTCTCCAACAAACGGTGGCTTTTAGGATAAATAAAATGGTAGCAATATCAACTCAGCACCCCCTCAACACTTTTTTCTTATTCACACAAGATGGGAGGGGTGGTGTAGAAAGAAGCTATTATATTTCTACTATCTGAAGTAGTGAATCAGGTGAGATGATTCAGATTCAACCTGCTCTCCAACAGGTGCCTCCAAACTGATAATTATTAGTGGCATTGACTTTTATCATTTTCATCAAGCTAGATTTTAGGGAGCTGACATCTCCTGAACCTCCAGGTGCTCCTCAGGGCCTGGAGCCATTTTTTAAAATCTCCCTTGTCACTAGGACCTTCTCCTTCACCTACAGGATGAGGGGCAGTGCCCACTTTCTTTTTGTGATTAACAATACAGGGAGAGGTCAGATAATGCAACACCTATCTTTGTCATCCTGGCTTTTGTGGAAATCGATCTGGTAAGGCTAGGCCTCCATTGGTTGCTCAGGCTGATCGAGCTGAGTGTCATAGACTGACTCCAGCAACCCTGGAATGTACCCTTCAGGGCCAGAGCAAAGACCTGAGGATTCCATGGAAGATTATGGTTGCCATGTGGTTTATGGTCTTTGGGAAGGTCAAATGAGATAATGTATTGAAGATCTTTCAAAACTTTATAGTGCTATATCAATATTAACTATTATCACTATTATTTGGACAAATTATTTGGGTAGAGAAAATTGTCACTGGGACAGAAATGGTTGGGGAAAGGAGTATGTTGGTGGAGAAAAAAGGGAAGGGTAAATAACCTCTTGAGTTCCTCTGTTAATATCTCGGTTTTCCCTAATAAAATCAGGTTCTTCCTACAGAAACCAGTTTCCTGCCCTGAAGTTAGAATATTTTTCCCCCTGAGCTTTGCTGGCAAAGCTGGCAATTGAGCCCTGGGACTGTGTGAGAGTGTGGGGCCTGCGGAATGAAGGGATAGCCAAACCAAAGAGTGCAGAAGTGGGCACATCGTCCTAGGAGGGTCTTGGGCCTTTAGTTGCAGGGTTCGCAGGGCTTTCCTTCGGGAGGGGCCCAGAGCCAGAGCTAGGAAAAGGGAACAGCCTGCAGCAGGAGCAGTCGCCACTAAAAATAGGCACGAGGTGTTGGCTAAGACGCAGGGAAATCGTGATGTGAAGGCTAGGACAGTTTTGTGCGAGGGGGGGGGGCGGACCCAACACCCACAGAATGTGAAATCTGAAGCGTGCATGTGAGAGAGCACTGATACATACACAGCTAAGCAGCCAAGGAAAGACGTGCTACATACATTCCCAAATAAGTGATTCTATATACATAACGTGTGTATAAACTTCATTACAGTCATGCCGGAGATAAAAATGAATTTCGGCATTTTCTCCAGAAATATAATGCAACCTGCTCGTGGCGATTCTCCGCCTTAAAAATGCTGGTTTGGAATAGCCCAGCAAAGGAAAGCAAAGGGGCGGTTTTGCCTCCCAAAGGGCGATCAACAGGGAATTTGTTCCCGTTCAGTCCCTCACCCACCCAGCTGCCCAGGGCTGCTGTGTCGGAGTTTCTTCTCCCTATTGTTCCCTAAAAGGAAGGTTTCGAGCGATGAGGGTGAGGAGTTTTGCTGCCTAAAGAAAGAGAATGTGTGAAGGGGGCTGAGGATCCCGGACCTGGAAAGGTCTTGGGGCTCGGGCAATAAAAACGCATTCCATTGAAACTTGATGCTACAAATGTCGCGGACACGTTCATTTTCAAGTAGCGATTTCTTCAAATTACGTAAAAACAAATGAATTCGTCGTTATTCTCATAGGTCAGGAGCTTTGCAGGAATGTAAAAGTCCCTCACAAACATCCCCAATTTCTGCTTCCCTAAATCTCTTTGTCCTAAAAGAAGAAATGACTCATTTTCCTGGTCTATTCCTATTAGAAGAGGGTGCCGTCTTGTAAGCTAATTACAAAGATAGAGTCTGGTTTTTATCAAAAGTACAGTAACTCGGAGGCGGCTTCTGCACAAACGCACACTTGGGACTTGGCCATCGGTCTGGATAAGCGCTCGAGAACGTTAGTTTGTGAATCAGGGTCTGACCGTCCCAGTATGTGAACCCAGACTCAGTGGGCTTCCCCCTGCATTTAGTATGTTTTCTCTGCCAGTGTCACAAGAAGGATTTCCAACGAAGCATCCACAAAACTCGGAGTCATCTTACCAGAAGCCGTTACTACTCCGGAGAGGCAATTGTTTTGTCTGCTCTGGACTCGGCACCGCTGCCTCGGCGGTGGCCCCTCAGTGCCCTTGGCCCTTCATTTTAAACAAACAAACCCACCAGTCTTCACCCCTCCCTTCCCCTAGGCTGAGCTCAGTCACAGCCAAATGTGGTGGCCTAGAGGCATCCTGCGAAATCGATGGAAAACGATTGGACTGAGAATTTGCGCGGCCCGGCAACTGCTCTGTTTGCTCCACCCGGAGAGAAGACACAATTGGGGGGAGGCGGGAAACAGAACTAAACCCCTCGATAACACTATCCCAAAGACAATGTGTTTGAAATACCCAAGACCTCTAAGCCCCTGAGCGATATCACTTTAGGGTCCATCGAGAAAAGAGAAAACCGAGTGATCAAGCCTGACTTTGGGGGGGGGGGTGTGGGAAGTGGAGGGGAAGATCTGTTTAGCCAGCTCTCAGGAGCCGCTCCTCGGTTTCTTTTTCAAAATAAAGAGACGGGAGGCAGCGGGAGATAAAGACATTTTAAAATGTCTGCTTTCGGAAATTCAGACATTTATAGTAATGGTTTCCATTTACACATCTACATATGTTTGAATGCCAATAGTGCCGCAAAATCGATCGCGTTTATTACTGAATTAGACATATGTAGCAAGAAAGTCCCGATGAAATGTATTCCTCTATGTATATATCATATACTCGTATATGTACATGGGTGTATATATGTACCTATCCCACATGGTGTATAGGGTGGGAGGAAAATGGGGAGATGTAATGAGATCTCTCCGTACATGTGTATTTATATGTGTACATATGTGCCCTCGTGAATATTTACATATTTATGTATGTTTATCATTATGTATTTATATCCACAACCGGGCTGCCTTTTTTCCATGTGCCTTGCATAAATCCCCCGCTTGCATTCCTTCCGTTTTAGTTGCACTTACTTGGAAGATGGGATTCCAGGTGTCAGAGATAACCCAAACCTCCCCCCACTACCACCGAAATTGTCCCGGGGACTCTGGTTAATTGATTTTTATCTGATCCTTGAATCCTGCAGTGATCTGGATAAAGTCAGAGGAGCTTTAGAGGGGAACAGTAAGTTGACTAATAGGAGTCTGAGATCTAGGGTTTCCCGCCTCGAAATGTCAACGGGGATGAGTGAGAATCCGCTGTTGGTGGAGGTAAGGAAAGGGTAAACAGTGAGGGCCATTTGGGCTGGAAGGGCGAGAGAAGGATGGAGTTCACCAGGGACAAGTAGAGCGCCCTTTCTCAAAAGCTCCCATGTTGGGCCACGTCCCTAGCTGGTCTGTGGCGGGACCCACTTGCTTTAAATCACTTTGCCAGTGCGTTTATTTCTGTATTTTCTCTACACGTGCTTGATTCGGTGTTCCAGTGGATCGGAGGGGGTGGGGAAAGGGGAGGGAATGTTCAGATAAAGATGAAAAGGACACTTCGATTTCCTGAACCGACTCTGTTTTTCTAAGTCCTGTCTGATAAATAAACGATAACTATTGACCCGGCGCCCTTCCATTCTCTTTCTATTGTCGCAGCTCAATCACACACTTAGCCGAAGAAAAGCCAGTTTATCTTACCCCTGGAGCAGTGTGTGTATATGTATGTGTTGGGGGGTAGGGAGGGGTGGGGGAAGGCGACTTCTCTAGTTAGGGAGATTCTACCACCAGAATCGTGCAGATGGGTTGAGGAAAAGAGACTTTCAGAAAAGGACCAATTTCCCCCGCACAATGAGCGCTAAGTACCTGATAAATGGGGCTGGTGTTTATTCATGAGCAGGTACTTTGGAGATGGCGTTTAAAATAGCCGGCCCGCTCCGCCTCGCCAAGGTACTTAAACCTCGGCAGGTGCAGCGAGCTGGAGAGCACAAAGCCCGAGGCTGCGCGGGGAGGGGGTGTGAATGAGAGGGAAGGGAGGGAGCACGGGGGGGGGGGAGAGGGGGGGGCTTCAGGCGCTTAGACACCTCGGCCCTTTGTTCTTCGCTAGGGTCCAAACCTACTTAACCCGGGAGGCCCAGGTCAGGAAAACCTCTCTGTTAATTACCAAGAACTCTTCCCCCCCCCCCCCTAGTCTATTTCCACTTAACTAGAGAAGGGGGATTTCCCTTGAGCTAGATTCAGGCTTTTGGATAAACACTCCTAACTAAATAATCGACTAAAGAAATAAATAAAATCTAGAACAAGAAGAGACTGAGAGGTTCCCTTGGTAGTCGCCGGTGACACATCCTCTGGCTCGACTGGCAAACCGGCCTTTAGGACAAGAGTATTGTTGCCTGCCAGAGATACACGGAGGCAAAAAGTCCAATGGCTCCCAGTTCCACTGGACCTTAATATTCGAGTAGGACTAAAAACTCTCGGTCTGGGTCCCTAGTTGCTCCAGCTCTCCCCCTCCCATGTGCACGCGAGGGAGCGTTGTTTTGCTTTAACTGTGCATTACCTGGTGGCCTCTCGGTTCTTAGTGTTAGGATCCTGCATTCTTTTCAGTATGCATTACTCGGGCCCCGCAATTGTGAGTCTAATTCAGTTGGCTAGGTGGACGATTAATTAATTTGATTTCTGTGTCCCTCTTCGGATATGGAGGGTTCTAAGGAGACACAGCATAACCGTATTTGGTGTCTCGCGTACAAATTTTGCCATTTTAATCGTCATGTGGCCACACGAGGTTCCAGCTCTTCAGGCCTGGCTTTTCCCGGGATCAGAGGCTCTCTGACCTTGGTCCCCTACCAAGGATTTCCCAGGCCCAGTAAAATTCTCGGATGGAACCGTGCCACGCAAAGCATTCCACATCCCCCTAATCTCCAGGGCTGATTGGTTGGCCACCCACTCCAATCTCTGCAGATTTCCCTGGTCTTAATCCCTTCGAGCAATATATCCGAGAAATGTCTCAGTTTAGTCCTCCAAGAGTTGTGGCTAGCAGTCCAGACAGATCGGATTCTCTGTGGGAGGAGGATTCCTTCCGAATAGATAAAAAAGGAAAGGATCCGGGTAAAAGAGACGAGAGGAAGAAGTTCAGGGAAAGGGGAAACTGCAGATACTTATTCAATCCACACCAATGTCTGTTGAACGAGACCTCTTCCCCGTATATCAGACAGAAGACCAACGCTCAGTAGAGCGGATGACGAAAATTGATGTCCGTCATTGATTTTACCTGCAGCTACTGACCTGCCATAAATTATAAAATAACCTATCAAACTTGGGAGCAAATCCCTAAATACCCGGATTTAAAGAACAATCTAAAGATGTGAGCCTTTTAGATGGAAAGGATGGGAGGTTGACTGTGAGAGCAGAAGAGGACGCTGGAGGCAGGCAGGCAAGAAGAAGAGAAGCGGCCAGACCTGGGCAGCCCCCAGTTCCGAAGCCCCTGGCTGAACCTGCCCCAGGCAGGGGCTTTGGGGAGCGGGTGCTGGAGAGGCAAGAAGCTCCCGAGTTTGAGTGGCTAGTGATCAGTCTTAAAAGTGACTGACGAAGGGCGAAAACAGCGTGGTTTGCGCTTTCTTTCGCTTGATCGTGGGTTACTTAGCAAGCCTCATTGAGGAACTACACAAATACCAGCAACTATTGCTATGTTTATCATCTTGTTGTCATTATAATTATCTTTTTAGGGTAGGGCTCTGAGTCAGGCACTCTTCTTTAAAATAAAGACTACAGTTTTTTTTTTTTCAAAGAGAAGTAAAGGAAGATCCATTGAGCGCTGTCAAAGAACCTTTTGCGCTTTCTCCGGCAGCAGGGATACCCCGGGGCCCAGTAGGTCCCCACGCCGAGCCTGAACCTCCAGGATGCTAATGTCATGCAAATAGCCTCATTTGCATGTTGATCTTGAGTAAATGTTAAAGGGATGTTAGGGAGTGAGAGAAGGCTGGTGGCTGCCACTGGGGCGGCCGAGTGGGCGGACTTCTCCGGCTGGAACCCCGCTCTCGACCTGATCCTGCACCTCCCCGAAGCAGAAGCGCACGGTCTGAACGCTTAGCTTTGAGTCTGTCCAGGAGCACCCAGCGCAAGACCGTGCCACAAGATGGCTGCTCGTGAAAAAGAGATTGGATGCCACCCAAGGAGGGGAGCAAGGGAGCGCCTTCTCCCGGCCCATGTCCCTGGCACGTTCTGGAGAGGAAGAGGCTGGGGCTGGAGGAGAGCTGGAGGCTCCCTTTCTCAGAGTGCTGTCAGGGGAAGGCTTCAGCAGCCAACTTC
The DNA here is from genome assembly GCF_016433145.1 of Gracilinanus agilis. Classification (NCBI taxonomy): domain Eukaryota; kingdom Metazoa; phylum Chordata; class Mammalia; order Didelphimorphia; family Didelphidae; genus Gracilinanus; species Gracilinanus agilis. Next base: position 600,484,224 of record NC_058131.1, on the reverse strand, counting down.
CTTCGCTTTCCCCAGAGCCAAGTTGAGGTGTATCGGAAGCAGCAGTCTACTTAGAGGGTCACATGCTGCAAGGCCTTCTCCTCTTCCCCAAAGAGATCTCTCCTAAGTGCCACCGGCCCCTCCTACCTGTCTCAAAATGTAGCTATTAAAGCTGCTGGTGGTTTACATTACAAAGGGGGTGGAGGGGAAATTGTCTGCACAAATCTCCTGTTAACACGAAACTATGTTAGTTAGCTGGTGGAAACAGGAGGGCAAGAGAGGCTTTCTACCACCTACCCCATCAGCCCACCAACATGGATGGTTTTATCTGGTGTCAACCTGGAAGGCACAGGAAGGACCATAGTCCCGAGGTGCCCTGATATAGGACAGGTAAGTTTCAGTAGCCCAGTAGAAGCAAAGGAACTGGCAATGAAAAGCCCCAAAAGGCTTTGGAAAGCATTAGGGTAAGAGAAAAAAAAATGACCCGAAAAGAAAAGAGGAAAGGATAGTAAGCCAAATGGTGTCAGGGATGAAGGGAGAAGAGTGGTTTGGAAGCTGCCAATACTAGGTCTCCAAAGCAAATACATATAGATTAGATGTGAGGAAGGGAGGGGGGAAGCCTCACTGAAAGAGAACTGGGCTAGCCCTGATTGGGGCCCATGAGCTCCTTAACTGGACCCTTATGTGGACTCTACATAGTAGCTTAACAGTATTTGAGTTGTGGTCCCTGGAGCAGGGACTGAGACTGTTGTTTATTGAGAGATGCCTTACATTGGAAGTTTGGCATATTCTAGATCGCCTCTGATTAATCGTCCTAGTTTCTTTTTGGGGTTCACAACGAAAGAAATGAAATCTCCACTATCCAGAAAGTGCATACAAAGACTGGGCTAGAACTAAAGACTCTCCCATCCTACCTTCCCTCACCCCCTCTACTACATTATACCTCTCACCTCTAGAGCTGATTGTGGGCACTTACTTGGTTATGTACAGAGCAAGGCATTGAGCTTCAAGACTGATGTTCCCGGAAAAGAAGTCAGTTAATTCCTATCCCTTCCTGTGCCTGGCCCTAGCCCAGCCAAGAATATCTGAGAGAAAAGACTTTATTTTTTTCTTCTATTTTTGAAGAAACAGTTTCTTCTCAAGAGTGGAAAAAACCAGTTTCTTTTAGGACAGAAATGCATTGTCAAGAAGGGAGTCGTATCCAGAGATAAAAGGAAACTGGGACTTCTGTCCTGAAAAGGTGACAAGAACCTACTGTACCCCTGAAAATAATATTTTAGGTAGTGGCTGGGTATGGAGAAACATCTCACAGGTACAGGTGTGGAACAGGTACAGGTGTGGAACAGGTTCTGTGACCCCAATTGGAGGTGGGGAGAGAATTATTTCTGTAGATGTCACCATATTCCCTAGTGATCATTCCCATCAATGTCTGTTTCCTTCTATCCTGAACCTTAAATTCAAAGACTGAATGTTCCAGGTGTACTAGATATGGAAAGGTTCTCTCTTCCTCCCTTCCCTGGGTACCTTTTACGTTTGCAAAGTCCTTTATGTTACTTATATAGGAGCATGATTTCCCTAAAGCAATGAATGAAGGAATAGAGGAGGGTGAATTTGAACACACAGCACTAGAGTTTTAGGTCTCAAGTTCAATGGTAATATGAAGATTGCTTTCTCAAGGAAAGTCCTGGTGGAAGGGTTATAAAAGGAAAAGGAGGGAATGAAACACTTGGTGACACAAGCACTATTTGAGAAATGAGTTTAACCACTAAAACAAGAAGAAATTTCTGACTTTGATACTGTGAAATAACTTGTTCCTGAGGTCCTGGTATTATCTGGCTTCACTCATTCACTCACCAGTGAATTACAATTTTCTTCTCCATCTCTTTCATTTGCCACTCCCCTTTGGAGGGAGGAAATTTCCCTTCATCCTCTGTCCTTTTGGTTGGTACCTGAGCAACCCTACTGATGGTTATTGCTCAGGAAATGGAATGGAATCAGTTGAAAAATAATTAAGGTGCTCCGTGGGATGCAGAGGCAACAAAGGGAGTGGCATTGCCCCTCCCATAGGTTAGGTTGTTAGGCCCATTTGAGACTAAATCTCCCTTTGAATCAACCTTTTTCTTCTCTATTGGGTCCCAAGAAGCCATTCTGTTTCTCTCTCTTCACACCTGATTGTCTTTCCCCCAATCAAAAGATGATTGTCATATTTGAGAGATGAGGAAAAAAAACCCTAAATCAACCTCCACTTTCTTTCAGTAACATGACTCTGGTCATTCATAAGAATATGCCTCAGTCCTCTTTCTGAGTCACATAGCTAGTAAACGTCAGAGGCAGGTCTCTGCTTGAGTCCAAGGTCAGCATTCCATCTATCCTACCGACTTCCCTCTTGGTATATAAATGGGTATGAAATCATAAAAACAAAGATAAACATGAGTCGAATGGAATGGAAATGATACCCAGATGCCTTCCATAGCTAAGAACAAATAGAGGAAATGGTAACACCTTTCCTATCTGGACCTCAGTACTCGAGAACCAGAAAGCAATAAAATAAAAAAAAAAGGGGAGGTACTCCATGCCACCAAAATAGATGCCACAGACCACATATTAATCCTAGTGTGCTCTGTTCATAAGAAATCCCTAGCAGAGGTACCTGGTGAGCTCTGAGTTCAGTAACCAGCTCTTCCTTTCGAAGGCCCATGGGATTGGTCTCTGGGACTCTTTGGGCTTTGAAATGTACTTCTAATTGATCTATTTACAGTCTGGAGATGCTATCCTACTATAGAGCCCACCAACATGCCACCACATCAACATGGTTAAAGCACTTGATGATCATTGGTAGGACTGTTCTTGTTTGATATATTTTGAAAATACAAAGTATCAGTGACATTGTCATTGTTATTAATAACAGTGATCTAGTGATCATTATAATAATTGTCCTCATTTCCTTCCTTGGGTAATTACCGAAGGAGGCGGAAATGTGCCTTCCTGAGGGGCTTTCATAGACTAGCCTAAGAAGGATGCCTTTTTTTCCCCTTTTGAGTGATGGCACCATAATACCAGACAGAGAAGTAATGTGGCATTGTGGGTAGAAGAGCTTATTTCAGATCCATGCCTCTGACACTGGCTTTGTGACAATGAGCAAGCTATATAACCTCTCTGAGTCTAACTCTAATTATACACTACAATTATGGCTAGAGAGGCTGCATGTTGGATAGAGAGTCAGCCTCAGACTGAAGAAGACATAGATTCAAATCCTACCTCTGAAATATACTGATTGGGCACCCCTGGGCAAGTCACTTAAACTCTCATTGTCCTTCCACTCTCCACAACAGTTTAATCCAGTTTGTTGCAGAGCAGTTGCTAAACTACATGGGTAGGTGGTGTTTTTCTTTCCCAAATACCCTACATAACCATAGGTCTGGACCAAAAAAAACCCCAAATCATCTAGACCATCTACACAACTAAATTCTTATTCATTTTTTTTGGAGGCTCCATTGTATCATTTAAAATTTCCAGCATTCAGATAACTCTTTGCCTAGCTCCAGTCTTTGCCCATAGTCTACTCTCTCCAGGTATGCCTAACCAATATTTAACTTCTACATATACTACCTAGTTTATTTGTGAAAATGTGTAATTTGATTAGAAATAGATGAGGAGATGAAAACTTCAAGATCTGCTCCACTTGACTGCATATAGTGAGTGAAGAAACTGAGATTCTTAGAGGGATAGTGGTTTCACCCAGGATCACTTAGGGACTGAGGGGTATACTGATGCTATCTGAAGAGCTTTGGAGAGAAGAGCCCAGCCTTAGCCTTGATAACACAACTTTCCATCTTAATGACCCCGCTACTGTTGCTTTTAGGGGGAAACCCTTATCTTCCATCTTATTAGTTTCAATACAGAAAAGCAGTAAAAGCTAAGCATTCAGGGGTTAAGTGACTTGCCCAGGGTCACAAATCTAGGAAGTGTTTGAGGCCAAATTTGAACCCAGGACCTCCTATCTCTAAGCCTGGCTTTTCTCTTTAACCCTTACCTTCTGTCTTAGAATCAATATTGTGTATTGATTTGAAGGCAGAAGAACAGTAAGGGTTAGTCAATGGTGGTTAAGTGACCTGCCCAGGGTTACATAGCTAGGAAGTGTCTGAGGCCAGTTTTGAATCTAGAATCTCCCTTCTTTAGGCCTAGTTCTCAATCTACTGAGCCACCTAGTTACTTCCCCAACACCCCCCCCTTTACTTTTCCCAAGATCTTGCCAAAGTGATCACCTATTTATCCCAAGAGAGGCAATGTAGAGCTATAAGAATTCTGAACTTGGAATCCAAAGACCTGAATTCAAATCATGACTGAAAATTATAGCCACTAACACTAGCAAATCGATGTTTGACACATTGCCACATCCCTAAGCTTTTATTTCCTCATCCATAAACTAGGGATAATACCCCACCTATCACACAGTGTTATTATAGGAGAATGCTTTGCAAAACTTAAAGCATCATGTAAACATGAGCCAAGTAGGGGTGGGGGGGAGGTGTTTGCCCTCAATAACATGAAGAAACACTGCACTCCTATTTGTGGACCATGTTTTCATTCTTGATTAATATTCTTACTTCTCTCCTACCTACTTTCTTTGGAGAAGGGGTCAGGGGTTTGAAGCAATTATAATAGAACTTTGGCTCTTCATAACCTCGAGGAATGTCATTCTGATTCACTGAGCTTTCTGGATTGCTAAAGATTCACTCCCTTTAAAAACTAACATTTTGATTTTTAATTTAACTATTTAGGATTTTAATCTTTTTTAAATGTACTGCGTATTTGCCTGTCTTTTAAAACAGAAGACAGAATATAACATCTTTTGCTTGATGTCTTAGGGTCATCACTATGAACATCAATTATTTTATTATGCTGTGAAATAGAAATGTCTTCAGGGGCTATTTAAATGCATTGGGCTATTTACTATAATATTAAATAGCCCTAGATTGCTGGGTCCTTTTAGTTCTTATCTCTTCCCACCCCCTACCACCCTTTCCTCTCTTGTTGGGAGCTCTTAGTTCGGGCAGCTGTCAATACTTTCTTTTAGTACATGATCCTCCCTATTCTGATAAACTCTTCCTAATCTACTGGAAGTTTAGAAACCAGATAACCAGGCCAATTGGAACTTTTTTGGGGAACTAAAAATAAATAGCCTTTGAAAGACAGCCAGAGGAGCTCTCTGATGGCTAAAGTTGGTGAGCTTTAACACATAGGTTTTGTGACAACTCAACTATTTGGCTACTCACATGCCCCTTTTGCCTACTTCCTAGTTCTCAGCTGTGTTCTGGATTACTGAGTTCCAGATGAGTGAGTTGTTACTCTACGTTATATTTATACTTAGTTACAGATGGTGGTAGCTAGATTGTATTTCCATCCCATCTGACTGACATTTGTCTTCATTTTTATGATTTCATAATCAAGCAGGGTGATGTGGTGGAAAGGGGGCAGGACTTGAAGACAAGAATCCTGGGGCTCTGACACTTTAACTATATGTCTATGAGCAATTAATTTAATCTGAGCCTCAGTTTAGGCTCAGATCTATAATCTACAATCTATAATATTATATCTAATAATCTATCTAATCTGTAATCTGTAAAATCTATAAATCTAGATCTAATCTATAAAACAGAGATAATTTCTATAGCACTTGTTTCACAGAACTGTTGTGAGAATCAGATGAAATAATGCTTGTACTATCTAAACCTTATAGGGTTGTATACCATCCATAATTATTACTGTCTAATGTATTACAAATTGAGGATTAATGCCATAAAGATCAACACAAGTGATATTATCTGTCATCATACTATGGGGTTTGTGACAATAACCTTAGAATAGGGATAGGAAGGAAGAAAATAAGAATTTCTTAAGAGCCTACTTGGTAGGGGGCAACTAGGTAGCACAATGGTTGGAGCACCAGGTCTGAAGTTAGGAGGTCCTGAATTCAAACATGACTTCAGACACTTTCTGACTGTGTGACCCTAGGGAAGTCACTTAATCCTGTTTGCCTAGCCCTTACCCTCCTGTCTTAGAGTGGTTACTAAGACAAAAAGTAAGTATTTAAAGAAAAAAAGAAAAGAGCCTTCTATGGGCCAGGTGCTTTACAAATATGATCTCATTTTAATCCTCACAATAATCCCGAGAGGTAAAAAATATGATCATCACCATTTTAAAATTGAGGAAACTCAGACAATTTAAAATTGAGGAAATAAAATTTAAAATTAAGGAAACTCAGTGATTTGCCACTTGCCCAAAGTCACACAGTGAATAAATGTCTGAGGCCATATTTGAATTCAGATCTTTCAACTCTAGGCCCAGAGATCTATCCAGTGCTCCACTTAGCTGGAAAGGGACTAGACTAAACTAAAATTTTGAGTTCTCTGTATTTAGGGAATTCCCAAATGAGAAAATTCCCCTTATTGGTGCTGAGTAGCACCTTCTTTTCCACCTGTAATTGGAGGAAGTTGTTTAGAGCACAGAGGGTCACACACAGAGTATATATATATATATATGTGTGTGTGTGTGTGTGTGTGTGTGTGTGAGCATCAGGATTTGAACCAAGGTCTTTCTGGCTCAAAAGCCATCTCTTTTTCCATTAAGTTATTCTGTTCTCACTAGGAGCCCAACCTGCCAAACTATGATAATGAGGCAATAAGGAATGGTCAAAAGTGCACTCCAGTATCTGTCAGGGGAAGGGAGTTCTAATCTTGGTCCTGACATAAAGCTTTCTGTGTGACCATGGTCAAGTCACTAGACTCTCTGAACCTCAACTCTCTCATCTATACGTGTGTTCAATTGTGCCTATGGCACCATCATTTGTAAAAGACAGGTTGAAATTAATGATCTTTTAAGATCCCTTCCAAGTGCCAACTCCATATTTTACTAGGCTAGGAATTCTGAATACCTTTTCCCTTTCCTTTCCTTTTCCCTTTCCTTTCCTTTTTCCTCTCCTCTCTTCTCCTTCCCTTTTCTTCCCTTCCCTTCCCTTCCCTTCCCTTTTCTTCCCTTCCCTTCCCTTCCCTTCCCTTCCCTTCCCTTCCCTTTATCTTCTTTTCTTCCTCTACTCTTCTTTCTTTTCTTTTCTAAAACCTTATGTTCTGTATTAGAATCAATACTGTGTATGGGTTCTAATGCAGAAGAGTAGTAAGGACTAGACAATTGGGCTTTATTTGCCCAGGGTCACACAGTCAGGAAGTGCCTGTCAGATTTGAATTCAGGACCTCTTATTTCTAGGCCTTCATTTCTATCCATTTAGTCACCTAGTTGTCCCATACTTTCTTGAAAAAGCATGGCTATCGCCTCATTTTACAAATAAGAAAAATCATGACCAAATGGAGGGAGCAGAAAACATGTCTGATGAAGAGTAGCTAGTGGCACAGTGGAGAGAACACCAGCCCTAGAGTCAGGAGGACCTAGATTTGAATCTGGCCTCAGGCACTTCCTAGCTATGTGACCCTGGGTGAGTCACTTAGTTCCTTTTGCCTAACCCTTACTGCTCTTTTGTCTTAGAGTTGTTGTTACTAGAGAGAAAGTAAGAGGTGAAAAAATCCCAAAACATGTCTGATGCTTTGCTCTCTATTCCCTATAACATCTAGTACAGTGCTGAGTACACAATAGTAGAAACTCAGGAAATATTTATATAGCCAAGTTTATAGCTCTTTTCTCCATGCCTTGGCTTTTGATTCCTCATTGGCAAAGGCCAATCTCATTCTAGTACCTCCTGAGATTTGAAGAGATGAAAAGTGCTGATGGTCATCAGAGGCCAGACAGATCCAGTCTGAAATACATAAAGTCAGCCTACTTAGTTTGACTCAGTTCTGGTGTTTACATGCTATTCTGGATGAGTACACTGACCCTTAAGCCAACTGTGCATTGGACAAACCACAGTTTTCCATTTTGACATACACACATACATATGCTGGGATTGACTAGAACACCATTCTTCTCACAGCTCTGAGTCTTCCCTAATCTTTACCGGTCCTCCTGGTATGTCCCATTGATATCAGCGCCACCCTTATTCTTTTGCTCTTCTAGGCTCAAATTTTTGGAGAAATCTTTACTCAAGATCCTAGAAATGACTCTCTGTTGAGAGTATTGAATTAATGTCCTTTCAACTCAAGCAATTCTATGATTCTATTGTCCATCAGCTCAAATTTTCTCAGCCTGGTTTTCAAAGCTTTCTCCTTGATGGCCCACCTTACCTGTCTGATCCATGTCCCTATGATCCTGGGTGAGTCACTTAACCTACAGTTGCCTCAGCTTCCTCAACTGTAAAATGGAGATAAAAATAGCATCTACCTCCCTGGGACTCTGTGAGGACAAAATGAGATATTTGTAAAATGCTTAGCACAATGACTTGAATATGTGTTTAATAAATGATTATCTACCAATACCTTAATTCAATGAAGACCTATCTCCTTACCCAACCCACATGTATTATGTGCAATTCTGGAGGAAGAATGGAGAAGTGGAAAGCACACTGGTGTCAGAAAAGCCCTGAACTTGTGCTCCAACACTTACTAGTTCACTTAGCTTCTCCCCTTCGGTTTTCCCATCTATACAAGAGGGATATTCAAAGTTGTACTGGGGGCAGCTGGGAAGCTCAATGGATTGAGAGACAGGCCTCGAGATGGGAGGTCCTGGGTTCAAATATGACCTCAGATACTTCCTAGCTGTGTGTCCCTGGGCAAGTCACTTAACCCCCATTGCCTAGTTTTTACCACTCCTGCCTTGGGACCAATACATAGTTTTGGTTCTAAGGTGGAAGGTAAAGGTTTAAAAAAAAAGTTGTGCTACTTAGTGGTGAGGAAAGCCCTTTAGAAACCCTATAATTTGATATAAATGGGGTGTTCTTATTATTGCTCCTGCTCATGCTGTTCTGGCCATCTATTCTGTCTATTTCCCTCTTTACCACTGGTCCAAATCCTACACTTCTGTCAAGGTCTGTGTCATATCCTACTTCATCCATAAAACCTTCTCTACATCAGCCCCCAGTAGTCTATCTTTCCTCTGAGACCCTACTAAGTAAAGCATTTTTAATTGTACCATGGAGTCTTAACACTAGATTATGGGCTGCCCTTGTATTTGTGAGCCATTTTGACTCTTGCCTTCATTCCAATTCCACTGCAAATGCCTCCAGAGCAGACACTATCCTTTTCCCTTTTCCCCAGTCTTTCACAGTTCCCAGTAGTACTCTGCACAGGATCAAGACTTGATAAATATTTAGTAAGTTGATTCAACTTAATCAGAACCAGCAGAGATTTAGGGAGGAAATGGCATCGAGGAAGAAGTAATTCTATTCAGAGTCAGAATTCGGAGAAGAGTCACATCCAAGGTCATTTGCCTACAATATGAGAACTTGGCTTGGCACAAGAGCAGCCAGAAGTTCAAGTATCTAACGACTAAGGTCCCTTTCATCTACACATCCCATGACACACTAACTACATCCAACTGTGTCACTAACCAGGAAAAGAAATCATATCAACCCAGAGAGAGAAAAATTAAACTACATGCCCAGAATTTTTAATTCGAGCAAACCAGATCTGACAAACCCTCCCTTTCCCTCACCCTCAGGTGCTCTTCCCAACCTCACCTTGGTGCCCACCATTACAAAAAGGTCCAAGTTTTGATATCCAGCCTCATGGAAGGGGAATAAGTATAGTATAATGGCAAGAACACTGGATTTGGAGTCAGAGGATCTAGGTTTCAATCTTGACTCTTCCATTTGCTAGCTGTATGACCTTGGATAAGTCACTTAATTTATCTCAGCATCTGTAAAATGAAGAGGTTAGGCTAGAAGAACTCTGAGGTCACTTCCAACTCTATAAGTCTATGGTTCTGAATTTCTACAGGATTTATTTATCACAGAAAACACCTCTGCCTCCCAAACAGTTAGACTAGACTTCTATTAAAGGGATAAAATATTTTCCCACCATATTTTGAAGCCATTCATTCTATTTTAAACCTTGAAGCAGTCAATCAATGCAACAACCTAAGGGATCCCTGCTAGTAGGAGCATTCTTGATGAGAAAAACCTCATTATACCTCACTTAATATTTTTTTCCTTGTTGGACAAGCAACTCCTCAATTCTGAAGAACGAAGGAAAGGAGATTTGGGATATATGGATTTCTGATATATTGCACCTCTGATTATTTGCAACACAAAATTCTGGTCTTTGGAGCATTATGTGTTGGTGGAAACAGAAGAGGAGATGGAGATAGAATCATATCATTTTAAAGCTAGAAGAAAACAAGTATAGAACCCTCTTATTGTATGGAGAAGAAAATGAAGATCAAGAAAGATAATAATATCTCCGAATCACACAGCTGGTTAATGATAAAGGTAGGATTAAGACCCAGGTTTCCTGACTCTCAAGTTCAGGGCTCAGCATTGACCCCTTCAAAACTAAAACACAGCATCATATAAAATCTAGAAGTCATAGGCACTATCCTGCCCAGGAGATGTATTTAGATCTTTGCCCCTAGTCAGGTAGAGAATATTCTCAGCTCTAACTGATCTCTGGTGAGAAATGTTTTGAGCTGCGGAATATGCTTGGAATTCTTCTGAAGTCTAGCTTAAATAAATCCTACATCTCCAGGGGGCTTTATCCTCCAAAGACTCAGATTGGTTGGGAGAAGGGGGGTGAGTGGGTGGACTAATAGTCTATAAAACCTAATCCCACTATGTATTGTGATTCTTAAATGTCTAACAGATGAGGAGGAACAAGGAGATTCACAAGGCTATAGGAGCTAGAAAGAACTTTGGACAGCAGCTAGAAAAAACACCTTCATCTTCCAGATTGGAAAACTGAGTCCCAGGAACCTTAGTTGTTAAATACTTGAACTTCTGGCTCTTGTGCCAAGCTCTTATATTACAGGCAAATGGCCCTGCATCTGACTCTTCTTAGAAATTGGACTGAATAGAATTGATGTTTCCCTCTATATCATGCCCTTCCTAGATTGTTGAGCCCTGATGAGTTTCTAATCACTCCACCACAGTAATCATACTGCTACCTTGGCCCTAGCTTTCCAGGTTAAATATTCCCCTTTCTCTCCCCACCCCACCCCCCACATTGGGCTGTGGTCAACAAATTGTTAGAGGCTTCAGCTCACTCCCCTCTCCACCAACAGGCTTCAGGTTCAGATAGAGTAAGGCCTTCCATCAGCCAACCCCAGCTCCACATGGCTGCAGTTCCTTAGGGCTGCCTCAGGGTGTGTGACCCGGAGAGAGTTTCTTAGGAAGTAACCTGGAGTGGGAGGCCAGTGAGAGGAAGATGGACAGTGAATGAAAAGAAAAGGGCTGCAAGGGAGGAGAAAAAATGGGTTGAAAGTACAGAAAGGGTCCTTCACTCCTCTCAGTAAAGCCTGGTCCCATGGCCTCTAGAGTAGGGCTCCAATTGCTTGACCTTTTCTTGTCCCTCCCTCTGGCCTGATTTTATCAGGTGAGTCTCCACCAAGACTCAGTTGTACCTGTAAGCCTCAAAGGGAGGTGGCAGCCAACTGCCTCTGGGAGGGTAGAAGATTTTTAAGATTTTTAAAAGTGTCTCCTTCCCAACACACACACACACACACACACACACACTCACTCACTCACTCACATTCACACTCATACCACACACGCCACCCACAATGACCCCTTCGAGGAAGAAATTCCAAATCATCACGGTGGTGAGGAGGACGAAGAAGTGAGAAGGAATCCTAGAAACTAGAATTCACTGAAATCTGAACTTACCTGAAAAGGAACCCAAGCGGCCGAGCGTGTTGAAAGGAGCTCGAAGGTGGAACGGAAAGTTTGCCCCGAATTGAACTGGGAGGATGAAAAGGGAAGGAGAGTACAACTCTCCCAAGGGCTTCTGATAGCTACTCCTAGTCCCCCAAAGCCTTCGTTCCCCTGCGATTGAGGAGGAGTCTAAATTGCAAGAACGTCTCACGGCTGGCCTCAGTGGGGCAGGGAGTTTGCCGGCAGCAGCTAGAAGCCGGGCCCAGCCCCAGAGTGGGAATAAAGAGCGATTGTCAGAGGAAGAACAAAAGGCGGTGACGGGAAAGAGTTGCGCCCCCCGGGGCACGGCCCTGAACTTGGACTTGAACTTGTACTTGACATTTTGTCCGAGAGGCGGCGAGGGGCGTTCTGGCTCCCTAGCTCGGGCTAGGAGAAGGAGCTGAGGGTTCCAAATCTCTCTCCAAAGGGGACCTGATTCAGGGTTGGACGGAGACTCTGCCCCTCCCCTTCCCAGTGGATGTTGGGGATCTCAAAGCGGTACATAGGTTCTTTGGGGTCCATTATCAGACAGTTTCCCCCTTTTAACTTTCCAACTCCTTCCCCTCATATTCCCCCGAGCTCCCCCAAACCAAGTGACTTAAGGCCGGGGTTTCTGGAGGTTCCTATGCTCTTCTGAGAGGGCGGGGTGCGTGCTTGGAGAAGAGTTAAGAATTGGGATGAAGGTGTTGGCAATTAGATGGGGAGGGTACTCTTGGGGTTGGTAACTAGGATAAAAGACTGGGCCTGTTGGGGAGACTGGGAAGTTGTGGGGCGGGAGGGAGGCGGAGGTACGGTTAGTAAGGGGGGAGGGGCCAGGAAGGCAGTTTGCAGACCGACCGCCCCTCCGGGTGCACGGGCTTCTGCCGAGGCCCGCTCGGGGCCAGATTCTCCGCACGTCGCGTCTGCGCCCTGCTCGACGCTATTCAGCCGCTAATTGAACGTTAATGGCAGGTGCAGATGAGGTCACTGGAGCTGGCTTTTCTCACACATTTTTCATGCAAATCCACAAAACTCTAAACAAATTTGAATAAAAACCCCTTTGTGCTGCCCGCCCCAACCCCCAGCCTCTCTCCCGCCGGAGTTTCTGTCTCTTTCTTCCTGGGAGATGGGGCCTGGCGGGCTCAGGGACTGGAGCCGGAGCCCGGGGCCCTGCAGGCGGGTGTGTGGTGGGGAAGGGGGAAGGGCCCTGAGGCGGACAGGCCGGGGTAGGGTTTGCCTCTGGGGCGGAGGATTCTTCCCGACCCCTGAAGCCAAGGAACTACGCTTTTCCTTTTTGCCCTTGGTCCCCAGGTCCCTTGAAGCCGTAGCACCTTTAACAGCCCAGATCTTGTTCTGGTCCAATGTCTAAGGATTTAGTGTTCCCCGTTCCAATGCGGTCTGAGACTGGGACCGGTGTCCGGACCCTCGTGCTCTCCACCAGTCCAAGAGGTCTCTCTCTGACTTTGGGGGAGGTTAAAGGACTGGAGAAACAGGCCTCTGGGAGCTGGGGGAATGGCTGGGAGAATTTTGCTTTGCTACAGTTTTTAATACATTGAATCCTTCTCTCGCACCTTGTCCCCTATTTGCCCCCATTCCTCTTTGCAGAGAATAAAACTCCCCAAAGTCTCCCCACTCTCTAAAGTCTCTAGGGAGTAGGAGGTCTGCCTAGGGGAGTGTAAGTGGTTTGAGAATCTGCCACGCTTCAAATCTATATCCCTTGACCTCTCTCCTTGCCTGAAGGCTGCCTGAGGGGGGCGCTTTATGAAGTAAGGGGTTCAGAGGCCTTTATATAGGAAAAACATTTAACAGCTTCTCTGTGCCCATTCGATCCCATCTGGAATTTGTCTATGGCTCCCAACCCACCCCCACCCGTCTGTATCCCTTGGATCATCTGCCCCTGGTGCCTATAAAATAAAAACAATGTTTTCTCTGTGCTTTATTGGATCTTCTCCTTCCTTGTGGGTGGCTGAAAGCCAATGGTTCATCATAGCACTGAGAGGCTCAGAGAGCCTCATGATGGCATCTGGGGTGGCCTTGTACCACCTCCTCTCACCTCTTCTTATTTTTCATTAAGCTTTTCACGTCTCTACCAGAGACCTTTTAGTTCTCCAGCCTTTGACTGCATCCTTCCCCCACTAGTAACTGATTTCACATTTCTTACTTAAATCAGTATTTATCTCTTTTCAATAGAGCTGAGCAGAAACACCAGGAACATTGATTTGGCAAATGTTTATTGAAATCCAAGGATATAATAAATGAAAGATGGAAGGGAGTGGAAAGAGCAAAATTAGAGTTACAACAGAAAGGTATCCTCACTACATCCTTTTCCCTGCCTAGGGGCTTGGGCAGGACAGTTCATTACAAGGTCAGGAGTGCCTCAACGTGTTTAAAAGGCTGAGAGAGAACCGTTTTCACATGGGGTCTCCAATGTCCCAAACCGGGTCTGAGATCTCAGCTGTTGCCCAAATTTCACTTGACTTCTCTTTTAAGGGCTCCTCTGGGCCCTTGATAGCAAGGGCTTATTTTCATCTTCCTCCAAACCTTCCAATGGTTTCCATATGATTGGCATCTTCAGAAAGAATACTAGTGTAGCTCCACAGGGGATTACTCCCAGAGTCTTCTCTTTTTTTCCCAGTACTGGCCACTCAGTAGGTAAAGAGGAGTCATTTGTCCCACTCCTAGAGACTTGCCCTTCAGAAATCTGTGGAGAACAGACATCAACATTAACCACACGGGTAGCCTCTAGCCCCATGAAACAACTATGTAGATTCTTTTCTATGTCACTGACTTCCTCTCAGCTTAGCATCAGGAACTGTGAAGAAACAGGATCCCAAGTGAGGTAGGTAATAGGAAATAGGATAGATATATTATTCACTGAGTAACACATAATTTAAATACGTAGTTATTGTGTGTGTGTGTGTGTGTGTGTGTGTGTGTGTGTAGTTTCAAGGACTAGGTCAGAATCTGAATGACCACCAGTCATCTGATCAGGTAAGAGCAGGGCAAAGATAGTAAAAATACCAATGGGATAAATTCAGATCCAGAGTCAGCAAATCATTTAGGGGGGAAAAAAAGAAATAACCATTTTGGCTGGAGATTGGCATGGATCAGTGTCCAAGATGGTTCCACACTTTATAGGGTGCTTTCCAACCTTTAAATAAGAACCAATAGGGAGCTAGATAAATTAGATTAGCACATTTGAAGCCAGTTAGTGAATCTATTGGTCAGATTATTTTTACAATTTAAGGTTCCTCCTACCCTTCATATCATGTATAGTTAAATTTTCTTGAACTGGAGAGTCATAGGGAAGGGAAGACAGAGCTAGTGCCAGGATATCCAATATAGTGTCAGAAGTGTGAGCGCAGGAATAATTTTCAATGTTGAACACTGAGCTTTAGGTCAGCCATGATTCAATTTCCTGGTGAAGGAGTTAAAACCATGGTGAGATAACAAAACTTTGGAACAGATTTTTTTCCCACTGGGATAGATCTTGGAGTGTGATCCATCACCCTGGAAAGGCCAAGAGTTTCTGGCTAGAACCCAGCTTATTTCTTCATAGAACTTCTCCCCTTGTTTGTTTCATTTTTTTAATAAAAAATGTTTTAAGCAATGTATCTTTATGGGTCACTGATCTGATGGGAAATCCTGTGTACCTCCATACCTGGGCTACCAAATCTTCTTCCTTATCTGGGGGAAGGAATAACATCAGATGTTTGCTCAAACTCCTCATCCTGGCAAAATCCTCCACAACTTGATCCCATCTTAAGGATTTACATGCCTCCTGTGCTACAACTCTTCACTGAAACCCCAACACCATGATCTATTCATTGTCCTTTCTTTTCTCATTCAATTTACACTGGAATTCTGCCCTCATTTCCACCACTGGCAGCTCTTCTCTACTGAATCTTCAAGGATCATATCAAATTCCCCTTCCTTCATGGTGTCTTCTCATAAGCCTCACCAACATTTTGAAGTTCTTTTCCTACCCACTCATAGTAGTGCTGTCTGAATCATAATCCTTTAGCATTTGGATTAGATTCAATTTAGCAGCTGACTGTACACTGTTTTATAATCGTTTCTTTTCACGTGCTCTAGGCTTAAGATCCTAGATTTAGAGCTAGAAAGGAACTTTGAGGTTATCTAATTCTAGTTCTGTTCTCTCATTTTAAAGCTGAGGAAACTGAGGACCAGAGAGGCTAAGTTATTAGTTCAAAATCACACAGGTTACATACATAACACAGATCCTTGGACTCCAAAGCCAGCACTATTTTTGCTCCCCTGGATTGTCTTTCTATAAAAAACTTGAAATGACTCAGCCAAGGAATCAGTCTCATGCTTCCTTTTTTAATCACCTCCAATACCTAGTCATGTATAGGGTGAATAATAATGCTCACTGAATCCTTATTAAATATAGTTAAATTAAGTGAAGTGGATTAATATCTTTTCCTAAAAATTCTCCTTAGGGAATCCATCTAATGTACTAGGAACCTTCCTCTGCTTTTTAAACATTTCTTGGGGTTGTCAACATAACACTTGGATCTATTGTCATGACAAACCCACTTTGTTGTCCTGACAGAAAGGATGAACTAATAATGAAGAATTAAATAGACATTTTTGAACATGGCAAATTTGGGTACAGTATTACTTGATTATGCTTATTTGTTGCAAGAGTTTGGAGTTTTTCCAGTGGGGGATAGTATAGGGAAGGGAAAAATAATTGAAAAAAATAAAAGTTGAAATTTTAAAAGCTATCACAATAGTCTAAGGCTATAAAAATTGACAGAATGTGACCTTGGCTTTTTAGAAATTAGCTTACATATTTTGGAAGTCAACAGAGTCTCTTTTTAAAAATGTATCTATTTTTTAAAGTTTCAAATCAAGACTTTCCTCCTTCTGGGCATTCTGATTTATATATGGGTTTTAGCACATATAATGCAAATGATAAAAGTAAGGATATAAATTCAATGTTTCAAGTGTTTGCCAGGGAAATGAGAAATTGATATTTTGAAAAAGAACTTTGGGATTAAAAGCATGGAGCTCTGGGAATTAGTCCCAATTCTTAACTATATGTCCTTGGACAAGTCCATTTATAGCTCTTGGTCTTGGTTTCCTACTATGTAAAATAAGGATGTTGGACTAGATGATCTTGCAGGTTCTTTCAGCTCCGAAACTATGATTCTAAGTTATCAGATTCATAAAGCTGGAAGTGACATAAGTGCTCATCCAATCAACTTCCTAATCTTGCAGATGAAGGAACAGGCTTAGAGAGATCTCATCAGAGTGACTTATCCATGGTCATATAGCTAGCTAACTGCAGACCTGGAATTAGATCTAGGTTTCTCCACCTTTCCTTCTCATGCCCCAGGTCAGAGCTTCTTTGGATTATGGAAGTAACCATCAATCCCTTCCAAGGGCAATTGTAGGAGATGAAAATTGGCAGGCAGGAGGATTGACTCTGCTAGATGAGAATGAGAACTGTGGTACTCTACTGTAATTTCCAGTTTTCTCTGTTTCCTCATTCCCACTGTCCTTGGGCATTTTCTCAGGTGACCAAAAAAAAAAAAATGTCAAGATATCCATTAAAGTAATAGTAGGAAGTAGTAAAAGCAGTACCCGTCTAGACCTGAGTGCTTGTCACAGAATCATATTTTTAAAACTTGAAGAGACACCACAGACCATCCAATCCAACTCTCTTATTTTGAAGCTGATGAAAAGGAATTCTAGATACTTTAAGTCAATATAATATGGTCCACCTCCCATTGTAGTGCTGTGCCTTATTGCAAATCAAAGGACTCTGATTAGGCATTGAAGGAGAAGTAGAGTTTAGCTGAGTTGAGGAACCTGCTTCTCAGCAGTTTACCATTTAGTTAGCTGATGATTTACTTGGATAGTAACAGAATTGAAAGGACTCAGGTCTCCTAGCACCTACTTTACTGGTCTTAGTGCTATGTCAACTCCTTTCCTGGATGGACTGTTTTGTGATCTTCGGAAATCTCTGAACCTCAGTTTCCTCAGCTCTAAAATGAAGACTGGATGGACCGATCACTAACCTTTCTTCCAGTTTTCACAGATAAATCTCTTCTCCAACAAACGTCACTAGCCCAGGTATCTGGGTTCCAAAGGTTAAGGGCGACACCTCCTAGTGGCTCCCCCTGGCGGCTTCTTGAGGTACCAGGGTTAGGTGAGTCCGCGCGCACCTAGATCCCAGCTTCCTGCTCCCTGCCCTTCTCCATCCCTCTCCCTACTACAGATTGAGCAGTCCTGGGCCTGGAATCTGGCACAGTCGTGCACTGCCCGAGGGTCCAGCTGCGGACGGACTGGGCGAGCACCGGGGTGGCGAACCAGTCTAATAGAGAGCTCTGCCCGCCCGCGCCCTGCGCCTATTCATGCCCTTGGGGGGGAGTGGTCGAGTCCTGCCCCTCTCGCCACGCCAAGCATCCCAACACAACGCCAGGCCCCGGGAGCAACTTTCTGTACAATTTAATCCCTCTGGGGTGTTACGGAGCCATGCGCGGCCGCGTTCGTTCTCCCCTCCTTTCCTTTCCACCCTTTCTCCTAGACAGTCTCCTTTGAATTCTCTGATATCTCTCTTTTTTCTCTGTTCAGACACATGCTGCTTATGCAAATACGAGGCTTTCACAGCTCCCTCCTTGGCCTCGAATTCGCCCCTAAAGCTGTGCTCTCAACCAACCCTTCCCTCCCCACCTCCTCCAACAGTGACACCTTAATTGGGTCGGAGGGAGTAGAGGTTTTAAAGTAATACACGTGCTGTTGGCACTGGGCTAAGGATTTTCCTACCTATGTGTCCCCAAAGAGTATGGCAATATTCCACTACAAAGGAGTGGGACTTCATTTGGATTCTGGGGACCCATTCGAAGAATGGAATCTCCCCAGATAGATGCCTAAAAGGGAAGAAAAAGAACTCAGTGAACCTGGAAAACTTGGATCGGAGCAAAGGGGTACAACCTCCGCAAATTATGTCAAGGCCAGTTTTCATAATGTCTCCTCTCTAGGGAATTTCCAGTGGTCGCACTCTATCGACTGCTCAGCCCACCAGTACTACAGAACAATATTCAAGACGCACAGCTTGACCCAGAGGCCACTAAGTAAACGCCTAAAGAATTCTGGGGTACCATTCTCATAAACTTCTGGAGGGCAGCGATCCTGCTTTGTTTACCTCTATTATCTTTCTGATCTGGACCACACAATATCAGAAAAGGTTTGTAGGTATGAATAATCACGCCACCAGTGCAGATCAAGCCCTTCTATACCAGTTATGTCAGTTGCTCTGGAACCCTCTAGGAATAGCTAGCACTTAGGCAGTTATTTAAGGTTTGCAAAGTACTTTGCATACATTTGATTCTCATAGTAACACCCTGGAAGATAGCTGTTATTTTTATCCCCATTTTACCGATAAGGAAACTGAGATGGAAAGAGGTTAAATGACACACCCAGAATCACACAGTTAATATACGAGGCAGGATTTGAATTCTAGTCTTCCTGACTCCAAGTCCAGCATTTCATCCACTGTGCCACCTAGTTTCCTACCCCCCAAAATCACCTGGTGGCTATCCTTCTGGTAATGATCCCTCTTTGATCTTAGCTAGACAGATACTGGACAAGAGATTCTCTGTCTTTTGATAAGACTTCTCAGTATTCATCTTTCCCAGGTATGGCTTTGGAGAACACAGGGTCATCTTCATGCTGCCATGAGATGCTGTGGAGGTAACATTATATCCAGCACTTTGAGTAGTCTGAACAACGAATTTGTTTATGGAATAAATGAGCACCAGAGAGCGTTTGGGTGCCCTGTGTTATGATGCTGGTTGCACACCTTTAAAGATTTGTCAGCCCAGATAAACAGTAGTGACAAAGATGGGTACTGAAGGAACAGACACAAAGCCAACTCAGGAAATTATCACATCTTGCAAAAAGTCTTCCTGGAGATGATTTGAGACTGGATGACTCTCCAGGGAGACTGTCCATGGGAGTTTCTTTTCTAGTTGTCTCTGTAGGCAGATGGCACAGGGATGCCCCTGAGAAGATGATATCCTGAGGGCTGGAGTCAATCAAGGGCCTGAAGGGGTCTTGGGATCTGAGGGAGACAGTGGTCAGCCTGAGTGGGTCTCTTGCTTGAATAATTCCCTACAGCCATTGTTTCCTGCCTGCCTTGTCTCCTTAGGAGGGTGTGGGGATAGTTTATGCAGAGGGATGTGGAGAGGGGGTGGGCAGCTTTCACCAAAGGCACCCAGGAATGTGTCACAAGGGGGAGAGAAAGAAAAAAAAATACAGGAGAGACAGGACGTCAAGGACCCCTGACTAATGAATAGCGAGTTTGCCCTTGAACCTCACTGGGCTTTGCCATTCCCAGGCTCAGAACAAGAGCTGAGACGTGTCTGAGCCCAGCTGCAGGGGGACCGGGCTATGGTTCATCTCAGACACTTTGACAGGCTGGGTCTTTTCCCTGCATAGCTCAGATCTGCCTAACGGCTCCCCTGGCAACAGCACAGTGGTGCAGCTAGGGCCCAGGCCCTGCCTGCTGCATACAGAAGTGAGGAGGGGGAGGAGGCAGAGGAAGAAGAGGAAGAAGAAGAGGACAGCTGGGGTGAGGGGGCTGTACACGAACTAGAGGCTATGAACCCTTGAAATCCAGAGCCCCTTACATTAGAGACCTCCCAGGGCTTTTCTGCTGATGCTTCTATGAGCAGTCAGCCAGTCAGTCTCCCAGAGACCCCTTTAGTCTTGCATCCCTATGACACATACTTAGTTAAAGCATTGCCCTGTGCTTTTGAGTCATCCAGGCATAGATACACAGCCATGGCCAGAAACATGGATAGGAAAGAAGAGAAGAAAGTCAATCCCAAGCCAATGGCTGAGTGGACCATTGGAGAGTCTGTGAAGTTGAACCTTAGGGTAACTTCCCTAGTCAGGTGCCTCTCTCTTAGAAAACCCTAAAAAAATAAGTGTGAGTGATGGCTTGTAAGAAATTCCATGTACGTCCCCCTCTCTATAAATTATGTGTCATGTGTATTTCTAGGCATTTTAGATCCAAGATGATCCTGATCAAAGATGTTTAGCATATTGTCACTTATTGATGTTATTCCCCTTTGTGGCTTTCTTTTGTGTTTATTTTTGATTTTCATTTTTAGTTCTGGCATGAGTTCAACATTCCTTCCTCAAAGTGCCTTTTGTTATGTGTTCAACTGAGTTATGATATACTCTGGGAGGGAGGAAACTCTAGCCATGCTCCCTGGTCTCTTCAGGACTTGAGCCATAATTGGGCCAGTTTGGTACCCCAGAAAAGGGACTAGGGGAACTATAACCTTTTGGACCCAAATTAAATATAGCAACCTAGGAATTCATCATGGGTACACACACACACACACACACACACACACACACACACACACACATGCAGAGGGGATATCTGGAACAATAGAAAGAACACTGGCCTCAAAATCAGGGGATTTCTATTCAAGTCCCAGCTGTACCACTTACTGGCTGGGTATGTGACCTTGAGCAAGTAATGTTGGCTCTTGTAGCCTCAGTATTCTCACCTGTAAAACAGGGAATGTTTTCCTTGCTTTGCAGGATTTTCCATGAGAATCCAATGAAATATTGTATGGAAAGCATTTTGTAATGGTAAGGGGCTGTATGTTATTTACTAATTATCATTATTCCCCCTTTCAATCCATCATGGTCTGGTGGCTCTAACAGGGGAAAGCACTTAGCTTCTAGTCCTGGCTTTGTTGTACTCACAAATTGTGACCTTGGCAAGCCACTCCATACCTTTGTGCTTCAATTTTTTTTCAGTAAAACAGAAAAAAAAAGCTGTTCCATAATGCTTCATGGGGACAATCTGAGGAAACAGAAATAATATATGTGAAAGAGCTTTGAGCTCTTGGGAAGAAAGATGTCCTATAAATCCGATTCAGGTGTTATTAGGGCTGAAAGTAAGTATTACTGCTCTCTGGAGAGTGGAGGGGTGGGGGAGGTGGGGAAAGGACCTGACAGCTCTTCTGAGCTTGTACTATGGCATCTCTAGCAACGTAACTCTGAAATCTATGTGGCCCAAAGTCCTCTAGAAGTGGTTAAAAAAAAACAAACAACAAAACAACAACCCCTACACCTATTTAATGATTTCCACCCTTGGATAACTCAGTAATAGGGCAGTAATTCCATGTTCTATTGAATTAAACTCCCAGCTTCACGGTCACCACCTGAAGGTCAAATTCCAACCTATGGAGAGAAGACATTGACAGTATGACCAATTCTTCTGACTGTGTGGTCCACAGTGAGTTCCTAGGTTGTCATATCCTTATTTGGGAAGTAGGCATTAGTTCCTCATGCTTGTAACAGAGTTTAGCACTCTGAGTGCAAGGCATTGAATCCCTGGACTAAAGAGTGGCTCTAGCTCCAAAAAAGTCAAGAGATTATGGCTAGGGGTTACACTTTCCTGGAGTGTGGCGCAACTCAGCTGAGTCCCATAAAAAAGTGGTTTGGAAAAGGGCTGTTGAGTTTATCCCCAAACTACAAATGGAGAGACAAAGGGCAAACACCATCTCTGCCGATGGAAGAAAGGAAGGCATCTGGATTTGAGGTACTCTGTGTAAAATAGTTTGCTTTACTAAACTAGGGTCTCCTCCAGGGCTTAATCTATTTAGGCATTTTTATAGGATATCTATAATCCAGAAAGACTTTGACCCAAAAAGGTCAAAGAGGCTAAACTAGACTAGAACATCATTTAAGGCTCTAACGGATCTCTTCTCTATGCCTAAGATCAAATGTTTTATCCAGGATGAAGGAAAGACCAGAGATTTGTATCTGATGAGTCAAGTATCTACACAGGCTTTTTTTAAGGGAGAAAAAATAACAAAGATAAAAGGGATTAAATTGAGTCAATGGGCTATCAGAGAAGAATCTTGACCAAAATACAATTTTAGAGAGGCTAAAAGGAAGATACATAGGGAGGAAAAAGCAGGTGGGGCTTTCAGAATTTTAGAAGTCTTAAGTCTCATTTTATATATAAAGCAATGGAAGTCCAGAGAAGTGATTTCTTGGGGGTTACAAAGAAAGTTAATGACAGAATTGAGGCCAGTAACCAAGTCTCCAGACCCCCATTCTAGTTTTTTTTCCTTCAACTGGACCTATACCATACTGCCCTGGTTACATAGGAAAGGAATATATTATACCACTAAAGGAGAAAATCAAGCTAAGTGAAACAACCACAATCACAGATAACCCTAGACAGAGAAGATGTGTCTGAGAGAATAATGGTGACCAAGGAGGAGCTAACATCTTGTCAAGAATATAATAGACAACTATTATTTTTTAGGATCTCAAAGCCCTTCTCATACATTACAATATTTCATCTATTCACCCACCATCTCTAATAAGAGTGTGGCTATCATTAAACCCATTTTGCTGAGAAACTAATACACTGAAAAGATAAGTGACCTGAACATCTCAATGATGGGAGACAGGAGAAGAACCAAGTTCCTTAATCTCTGGTTCATGTCCTTTGTCATTAGCTCTTACGTGAGAAAGGAGAAGCCAGTAGTGATAGAAAGGCTGAAGGACAGAGAGAAGAAAAGTGCTGAATCCCTCAAATCAAGGGTGTCCCTCAGATAGGAAGGATAGCCAGATTCAGGACCAAATGATCATCTACAACAAGAGTTCTTAGCAGCTTTTATGTCATGGACCTCTCTGGCACTTTTGTGAAGGCTATGAGGTTCTTCTCAGAATTATTTTTAAATGTACAAAATAAAATATACAGGACTACAGAAAAAACTGCTTGTAATGTAATCTATCTATCTATCTATCTATCTATCTATCTATCTATCTATCTATCTATCTATCTATCTACACTAGGTTAAGAACCTTTATTGAAGGCTGTCACATGTAAGGGCTGCTTCTAGATGCCAGCACTTTGTATGTATAAACTGAGCCAACATTCCTTATAGGAAAAAGTACCACCAGCTCTCTTCCAACATCATTCAATTCTTCCAAACCCTGCATTCCTCCACAACCTATGTTTTAGGAATATAGCCATTTTATAAAGAGATAAAAGACCCTGGAGCAAGAGAAAAGCATCAGTGTTCAGGAAGCCACCTCAAATCTTACCCCAACCTCTCCTTAAAAGAGTTGAGACTCTGGGAAAAGCTGTCTTGGGCAATGGGGACCATAATAAGGCCTCTACCAAGTTGATGCTTGACTTAGCTCCCTATAGGGAAGAGAGATGGACATGAATCACAGGAGTGGCCAAAACCTCAGAGATCATCTAGCCAATGACCTCAGTTTACAGATAACAAAAAGGGCCAAGAAGAAGGTCATGATTTGCCAGAAATGATACAGAAAATAGTAGATTCTGGACTAGAACCCGAGATCCCCAACTTCTAGTCCAGTTCTCTACCATGTAAACTAAATATATTAAGGGCAAACCTTATAAGGATGAAAGAGGATTGACTTTTAGAAAGCTTTCTCCTGGATCACTGAGCTTCCCAAGCATTTCCTCTAGAATTTGTCATACTGGAAATGGCCACATAAGCCCAATTAGGTCCTGGTTTTTTAAAGAGGATCCTTTTCTATCAGTAACTCTACATTCTTTTCTCTAATGTGAAAATGGGATAGGTCTATTTAGAACTCAAATGAGAGATTCTTTAAAAAAAAATTCCATCTCCACTCAAGCTAGTGATATCAACTGGCTGGAACTATTCTATCTTCTTTGGTTATAAAATTTTAGACTAAATAATCTCTACTCTTTCAGCTCTAGCATTCTATATTCTAATAAGAAATTCATATGTTAGTGAAAATGAATGACCTCCATGAACCCAAAGGATTCAGTATCATAACAGCCATAACTATATGCACACACAACTGCTATTCTCCTCCCACCACTCCCTCTGCCCTTCTTGAATTCTATACAAAAGGTTTTTGGAGTTTCTCAGATTGTTTGCTTTCCTTTTTGGAAAATATTGTGGGTCCTCTCAGGCTTTGACAGATGACCTATTTGACATACAGTTTCTCTCCAGGATTCTCTAAATATTTGCCTACCCTCCAAGAGATGCCCTAACACCTCTGTATCTTTGCCACAGTTGGATCATTAAGTATTAAAGCTTGCAGGGGCTTTTGAGGTCATCCAATTCAATAATCTCATTTCTAGATGAAGATACCTTAGTTTGGGTTGGAAAATGATCCTATGCTCCCCCTCTTTAGGAAACTTATTGAATCCCAATAGTTGATCTATAGCAAGCCAAAGAGACAAATTAATGCCTCTCCTGAGCATCTCAGTGATATAGCTTCACTAGCAAAGTTTCTCATAATTGTGGATCTCCATAAAGTGCTACCTGAAGAAATAGATTCTTCTTCAGTTGTATCCTCCCCCACTTTTAGTACCTGAATGGTAGATCCCTGGATGGCAACAGAGTAGTAGCAGAGGAAGGATATGGGTCAGAATTGGCAAGAGCTGTGGCCTCTCTAATGCCTGCTGTCATAACCCATGGAAGAACCATCTGCCCCATGCCCAAGGGCTCCATATTTGACTTTGGGGATGATTCTTTCCTCCTCTCCCTCCCCCAATTAACTCCCTGAGGCCTCCTCTTTTGGGTAGTTATCATTCTGCAAACAAATCAGCCACCTGGCCTCTCTGGAAATCCTTTTCAGAGTTTTCTGTCCCCTCATCCTTTTTCTAGCCTCCCTGGGCTCCAAGTCCTTTTCAATATCCCTCTTCTCAACCTCTGGTCCCAGGGTCTATCTTCTGGTTCTCTGAGCTGATCCACCCCACTCTGAAGTGGTTCCCTAAAGTTCAGCTTCCTGACTCCTTAGGAATACCTGAGGTTGCCATGTAAATTCACCACATGCCGCTGGGACCCTCAGTTTTTCCTCTGTGCTCACCAGATTATAGTTGCTCTAGGACCCAGGCCCTAGCAGAAGCATTGTTCCTTTTATACATATGGGAAAACCGAGGTAGGGAGAAGGAGACAAATTAGAAAAGCAGTGCAGAAGCCAGAACCTCCCAGCTCCAGGCTGCTACTACTAGGCCTTTCATCGGTTCCTTGTGAAAAGAGCTAAATTCAGGATCATCTGGAAGCCTCATGACTCAGAGTCTTATTATAACCCCGGGCAGGGGCCTAGCAGATTGTGAGGGTTAGGGATGGGGAGGAACTCCTTAAGTCCTCCAAGTCTCAGCTGTCAAGCAAGAATCTTCAGCGAAGCAGAAAGGGACTTGATACCAGATCCTTAATCTCGGTAATTCTTCCCTTTCCCTACCTTCCCCCAACCCCGCCCCAAATCCCACAAAGAGCAAGGGAATGGGCGGCTGCACCCCATCCGCCCATGCCCCAGCGCTCTGGCGCGGGCTCCAGCTCTGAGCCCCGGCTGTTGGTCCGACCCGGCCGCCCTGGGAGGTAGGGGAACCGCGCTTGGAATACGATTCTTCGGCTTTGCGCGCTGCTCCGCCAGCCGAGTGCGACTCCAAAGCTCCCCTGTCACTTCAGTCAAGCTGCTCCCCGCCCGCCCCCGGATAACCGCGCTGATCTCTAGATTAAGGAACCCAAAGCGGCAGCTGAGACGGCTCACCCAGGCGGGGAAAGGGAGTGGGGCAAACTCTCCTAAGATTCGGCCCGGAGCCCCTCCCTCGAACTCCCCTCGCCTAGCTAGCTACTCAGCCCGTCAATTCCCTACAGCCTCCTACTCTTAGCACCTCCCTCAATCTCCCACGCTCAGCACCCCCCTCTAGCCTCCGAGTCTCAGCGCCTCCCCAGTCTTCCATTTTCAGCGTTCTCTCGTCCTACCCTCCACCCCCCACCCCAGCCTAGGTTTCAGTTGGCTACGAGAATTTCTGGCCAAAAGAGGATATGGGGGCGAGGCTGGGGGTGGGAGGCGGCGGCAAGAAGAAGAGACAGAAAGTAAGATATGTCTAAAAATAAAGGCTGAGACCAGGAGGAGGAAGGAAGGAAGGAAGGAAGGAAGGAAGGAAAGAAGGAAGGAAGGAAGGAAGAAAGAAAGAAAGAAGTGAAGAGGGGGGAAGGGAGAAGTGGAGGAAGAGGAAGGAAGTGAGCGACTGAAGACCCTGGAGTTGGGGAGCAGAGGGAGGGATAGGCGAAGGGATGGAAGTAGAGCAAAAAAGAATGGGGAAGAGACAAGTCCTCACAGTGGTGAAGGTCAAGGCAGGGAGGTAAGCAAGTAGGAGAGATACGCTGGGCTTTCCAGGCCTGAATTAAAACAGGTCTCCCGTGCTCACTCTTGAGACCTGGCGATTTTATGACGTGACTCCACGAAGCCTGACTGCCTCTCCCGGGAGGCCGCGGCCGGAGCCCCAACCTCTGCACTAGGGCATGAAGAGGTTTGGGTAACCTAGCTGGTGTTCCAGAAAACGTCCTGACGCCCGTGACGCACAGCATGGAGGAGGCGGGCGGGGGAGGAGGGAGTTGAAGGGAAAGCCAGGAGCTTGAGAGACGGAATTTGAGGGGGGAAATGAAGGAAAAAAAGGCGAGGAAGGGAATCCAGAGAGAAAAAAAGTCTGGAGTCTGGCGAGGTATGTGAACGCGTTTTACTGAGGTGGTGGAGATGGGAGGAGCAGGGCTCTCTCTAACTGAATGATACCGAGAGCTGTCCAAGGCAAAAAGGAACGGACGAAAACCTCCCATAAGACTTGGCTGGACTAAATCGGACCTAGAAATTCCATTCCTGGCTAGAAATTAATCGATTTTTTCCCTTCAAGGCAAGCGCATAAACACTTAACCTAGTGGGTTCACTTTGGAGTACCAACTGCAGCCTATAAGGGGAAACCCTTATCACCCTGAGCCCTAAGAGCAGCATCCAGTCTAGATACTGAGAGCCTGGAAGGAAGCCCCTCAAAGAGTCTGGACTCCAGGTCTGCAGCCTTCTCGGGTCTGGTTACATTACCTTTCCATACTCTCAAACAGCCAAATCCATCTATAGCCTTTTTGGTCCTCTGGATCATCATCCCTGTCACCTGAAATTTCTGGGCTCCTCAACAATCTCATCCTAGATCACCCTCCTTTTCCCCTCCCCATTCTTGAGGTTGTAGCTCTAGAAGGGCCACTTCCCCCATTCCCCAGGTCCTAGTCTCTTGGATCCTGGTCTCCTTGAGGCTGAGTGGGTCAAACCTCCCTCGATGGGGTTGGAATGGGAAGGTGGGGGGGGCATAAACGGCTACTGAGGGGCAGATTAAAACAATTTTCAGAGGGCTGCAAGAAAATATCAGTGTTCTTCCATCTAGTCTCCAGCTGCTCCCCTTAAGAGTCATTGTCCTTGCTGCTGGAGCCTTGGGGCCCAAAGTTTCAGGTTTGGCCCACACCACAACCTTCCCTTATCACCCACGGCTTAATCCTTCCACTGAGTCCTTTTGGGGGGAAACTACTAAGTCATTTATGTAGAGTTTCATGGGTAAGGAGCACTTTATATAATCTTATTTGACCTTGTCAGAAATCCCGAGCAAATATCACGTCCATTTTACAGATGAGGAATCCCAACCCAAGGCCACGTAGCCACTATAAGAAGAACCAGATAGGTGTTAACAGAAAACAATGTTCCTCAGAAAAGGTGTAGATTCATTACTACTAGGATCCATTCTCCCTTCCTTCTTCCCTCTCTTCCTTGACTGGGACAAGAGTACAGAGCCCTGCAAGCCAAATTCTCTTTAGATTTACACATTTGATTGTTTCTATCACTCCCCCACCTAAGCCTCTGACTTTTCCTTTCCTGGGTTCCCCACAGTAGTCCACCACTGTCTTAGGTAGAAGGACCAAAAAACACTGCCAGGTTTCACGGGTTGATTGCCTCATTGTCATCAGAGACCAGAGAGGGCGCCCAAATACGACCCTTTGAGCAAAGTGTCTCCTCCCAGAATCAGGGAATTCCTCAAGGCCCTCGGATGTGATCCTTTATTTGGGAAGTCATTATGGCCCACTAGCCAACAAGGCCTGAAAGGAGAAGGGAGGTCATGGCTCCTTTTGCCCAGAGGGGCAAAAGAACAAGCACTTGGGGAAAAGAAGGAGCCAGTGGCCTTGAGAAAAGAAGATTTGGGCAGATGGACAGACCAGCATTCCCCTGGCCAAACTATAATCAAGTCTTAAATGTTGCAGTGGCAAGGGAGGGGTGGGGGGAAGGAAAGAAATAGAGCAAGGAAGGGACTGTGTGGAAAGAGGGAGAAATACAAAAGATACCGGCTCTGGCCAAGAGGTGCAATAAATAATGGGGGGAGGTCTGGGAGGGATAGGGGAGAGAAAGAAATCGAAAGGAAAGGAAGAGTATTTAGGAAACGAGAAAATGATCCCAGCCTCCCCATTTAGTTTCAGTTCTCAGAAAAATCACCTTGGATTTCCGAACTTGGATTTTCCTTACCCGGAGGTTCCCCTTTCCCACTCCCCAACCCCAAACCTACCCCCCTCAAACTGAGACTGACTCCCTTGGCCCTCTTCAACCCCCATCCCCCTCTCCAGGCTAGGCTCCATTCTCAGGGACTGCCTGACCGCCTCCTCCCTCCTTCGCCCTCCCACCACTATTGAAGCAGCCCTCACCAGAGGAAAGACAAACATATACACTGGCACCTTATCAGACATGCATGCAAAACTAATTAACATGGGGAGACATGCGAGCAGCCGTCCAGCTACACACCCTCAAACACACACGCAAACAAGGCAACCCCTTGTCTAGAGGGGACATTCAAAAGGCTTTGTTGCTAATTTAGGCATCTGTCTCTGTCTGGTCTGGTCCTCCTGCCTGGGCTCGGTTTTTTTCCCAGCCCCTCCGACAATGCTGGGAACATGCCCGCCGATCCCTTATTCAAATCACACCCGGGACAATGGCCTCATTGTGCCGCCTACAGAAAAGGGGCTAGGAGGGGAGGGAGGGGGGACCCAGTCGGGGTGGGTAAGAGGGGGAAGGGGAACGAAGGAGATTGAAAATGGGAACCCAGGAAAGTGTTTACTAACACGATCCCTGCAGCTGCCTTGGGCTCCCTTTCCCCTCCCCCACTTGGTTGGGGGTTGGGGAATCAAAAGCGCAAGGAGGGAGAAGGCCAGAGACTGGAGCAAAAGGGGTGTCTGGGATGGGTAGGTACGAGGCAAGGGAAGGCTTCAGGTTCAGGGAGTGCGGTGTAGAGGGAGGGACGAGGCTAGCGACTGGGATGTTAGGGGGTTCTGGATGGGTAGGTATGAGGCATGGGAGGGCTGCAGGTTCAGGCAGTGGGATGGGGAATCTTTCAGCAGGAGGGGAGGCAGATAAAAAAAAAAAAAAACACTGACTTAACCCAATCTTGGCCAGTCCCCGCCTCCCAAATCCCAACAAACTCCACTAAGGTTGGGTGGTTCTTCCTTTTAAACTCCTGCTTTGATGTGTAATCTGCAACCAGGAGAACGAGGAGGAGGAGGAGGGGGATGAGGAGGGAAGAGGAGGAGAAGAAGCCGGAGGAGCAGGAACAGGAGGAGGAGGAGGAGACTGGCTACGAGGATGAGGTGCGTGCGGCTGTGACTCACTCCGCAGCCGCCGTGAGGCGA
The DNA here is from genome assembly GCF_016433145.1 of Gracilinanus agilis. Classification (NCBI taxonomy): domain Eukaryota; kingdom Metazoa; phylum Chordata; class Mammalia; order Didelphimorphia; family Didelphidae; genus Gracilinanus; species Gracilinanus agilis. The sequence goes on along the minus strand of NC_058131.1, from coordinate 600,453,957 downwards.
GCACAATCCCAGCCATTGTCTTCGGGCATCGTTTCATTTTCTCCTCCTTCCCAGCTAATAAATTAGAGAAGAGACTGAGAGCGAAGGGACCCGGTTCCCCACGGACGAGTAGAGTCTGCGAGCTCACAGCAGATGGGTTTCGCCCAGGCCCTAGTCAGACCACACCTGGCCAGAGAGTCGCACGTTGCCCAGACAATGAAGAGTACAAAAATTATAAATCTCCCGAGAGCGGAGAGAGGGGAATCTGGGCCTTTAAAATGCCCTCCCCCACCTCCTTTTCTGGGCCGTAAGCGCCTAGACAAGCAGACATAAACAGACACACACAGAGCCTGACACTGACACGCAGACACAAAAAGAAACACATACACATAGAGGCCGAAGGAGACACACACACACTGACAATGGTGTGATGAATGCGGGACTGTATATTCATTCAGCCCAAATTACATCCAGGCTTGCCCACGACCCGATAAGTTGAAAGGTTAAAGGCTGCAAGACAATTTCCCTGGGTAACCCCTCAGATCTGGCGAAAACCGAAGTAAAATAAAAAAAAAGAGGGCAGCCGCAGAAAGAAATGCCTTGTGGGACTGAAAAGGCTCCCATCCAGGATCAGGCCATGACTAGACTGAAAAGTTGGAGTTATTTGGAAGTTATTGTATGTGAAAAGGGGAGGGTGGGCTGGGTGGGTGTGCTTCAGAAAAATGTCTCTTTTAAAACAGCCTTAATTCGACCATGTTTTCAAGGGGTCAGCCTAGTTCAGGAAAACTGTAATTTAGAGGTGAAGTGTGTTTTCCCTCAGGGCTGAATCCACAAGTCTCTCCCAATAAAGGACAATGGAGCTTAATGTGTTGGGGTGGGTTTTAACTATCAGAGTAATTTAGGTATAGACCACCTTTTCTCCCCTAGGAGAAATAGAAATAGGCAGCCTCAAAATTCTGATGGGATGAAAGAGATCATGTGATGAAAAGAGTTTAAATAAAAAACATAAGGGGCTAAAATCAGGGTCCTTTCAATATGAAGGGGCTCACTATCGAATCTCCAGAGGAATAGAAATCTTCAGGAAGATGGGTAATAGGAGAATGGGGCAGGGGAAATCATAAAAAAGTGTATCATTATATATAGATATGAAATATACATATATATTTCAGGCATGTACACAAACATTTATGTATATGCAACCTCAGAGAAGTATGTTTTTATACACACATAAATGATAAACCCACTTTTTCCAGTAAGAAAAAAAAATCTCTAGTATAATCAGAGACCAAATTTCACTTGGAATCATTAAAAATCATATTAATCCAGTAGACATAAGTCAAAATATCTATGGGAAGTGGTATTTGACTTCTCACTGAAGCAGTAACTCACCTATATAGCACTTGAGCTTCTCAGTCTGGCCTTTTGACTCAGTGGGCCAGACTCTTCTTTTCTCTCACCATCCTTCAGACTTCAAGGGGTCCTAAAAGAGGAAAGGGATGAAAGCAGAGTAGAACAATAAGAAATTTACAACAGGGCATTACAATAGGTAGAGGGCAGGACACAGTATGATTTTTGTGTGTTCACTTTTAAGCCTAAAAGTCATATTTACATAGGTTTTCTTATAATTGATGTATGCTGTCAATCACCATATTTATACTCAAAGCAAGGCTTTGTATAAAACACAAGCTCAGTAAATAACATCAATAAGATTCAATCTAGGGAAGCAAACTGTCCAGAAGAGAAAGTTGATAATCACTAAAGAGGAGGAATAAATGTCAGAAAAAATACAAGAACTGTAGCAGCTTTGCTAAGAAATACAGAACACTTGATCAGCCTACCAAAAAAAAAAAAATGTTAACCAGAACCTCTCTTGGGAAGTAATAGGAATTTTGATAGTCTAAACTCAATTTTAGGATAAGCTATCAGGGACATACATTTATTATATAGGACACTAGTTATGACACATATATTAGCAAATACAGAGCTCACAGATTTCTTTGAGAAAATCACACCCTAGTAAAATGTCCCACTGGAGTTTCTCCAGGGAAGAAAGGTCATCAAGGAAACTCTAGTCTAGAGAATTCCTTCCTTCATCATGCCACTTCTTGCCTCCCATTTTCTCTGAAGAGAAAAACTAACTTCCTGTAGCCACCTCTGGAATCATCACCATGGTCACTTAACACAAGCCTAATGCTTTCTTCCAGAGAGCCCTAGCTGTCAGGATACCAGCTGCTACTCAAAGATCTGTTACTGACCTGCTGTGGGACCCTGTGCAAACTGTATTCTCTCTAGGCTTCTCAGGTTCCACCCCTGAAATCTATCCCCTACATCTTACAGGGCTATTTTAAGGATAAATGCCTTCTTATTCCTAAAGAAGTCTTAACACCTTGAGGAGGAGAGAGGGGGAAACTAGAAAGCCCTGGCTATGAAGTACAGAAAATACATCAGTCAATCTTTGGGTTTTTTTAAAAATCCTAACAAGACATCCCATAAAAAGTAAGAAGATACATAAAACCCAGCATTCTTAATTTCAGAACATAGCTATTACCTTATCCTGGCTAAATAGGCCTTTTACAGGGGTGGGCTATCTATCCCAAAAGCATATGACTAATATTTTCAAACATATTTGTATTTTTAAAAAGTCAATGTGTTATCTACCACTACTGATTGATGTAAAGGTGCTAGGTTATTTTCAGAGTGGACATGTATGTGTGTGTGTTCTAAGCAAGTTCAAGTCAGGGCCTCCTGCTAAATTTAGGATTTTCTGTTGGCATGACCATCACTAAATAGAACCTGAACTTTAAGGCATTTGGAGCCAAACACTTAGTAAACTTCATAGGATACTAAGCTATAAGGTAGGCTGTTTTTATTTTGGCTTTTAGTTTACTTTGGGAAGCGGATAGTCAGCACGGAGACCAAGGTTTGCAATTCTATATACTTCAGGCAAGTTTGAATTGAGAACTCTATTAAAAGCATACAATGTCTAAATTATAACTAAAATCCATTATCTTTCCAACTCTACCTATCCAACCTTGTTTCCCATACTCCCCTGCAATATCCTCTACTCCAGAAAGCTAGTCTACATAATTCCCACTGCCTAGTGTTTGCTCAGTTGTTGCTCCCTTCTCTCTGCCTATCTCAGCACATCCATTTAAGTAAGACCCAGTTTTAAAGACTTTTCCTCTATGAATCCTTCACTGTTTCAGGTTACATTATTCTCTCCCTTCTTACCTTTTGTTACACTTGTATACAATTCAAGTTTATGCCTAATTCTATATAATGCCACATTATGCTTATCTTGCCTTCCCAACTAGCCAAATTCCATGTCAAACTTCTTTTGTATTTATTATGTATAACACCTATCTAGGACATAGTAGCTGTTCAATAAATACTTTATTGAATTTATTTATTGTATTTATTGAATAATCAGAGAACTGGTGAGAGCATGTCTTTCTTGGACCTTCTAGTTCTAGGCTCAGTTCATGAATTGTAAATCCAGTACAGGATAGGAAGGGTGTTCCAATCAAGTGTTAGCTATCACTAGGTTCTTAAGCCCTAGACAATCTTCAGTCCAGAAGACTGAGAGAAGGCATTGTGATAGAAGGAAGTTGATGGAAGCTGAAATGGTACTGCTATTTCTCTCTCTCATTCTCTCTCTCTCTCTCTCTCTCTCTCTCTCATCTCATCTCATCTCATCTCATACTCCCTTATTACAAAACAGCACCTCCACCCCCCAAGCCCTTTGGACTTTAGCCCAAAATGTTTGGCACATGGTATCCTTTGGGGAATACTCACCCTAATCTTCTTTTCTGAGGTTCTTGATTCCCTTTTAGGAAATTTGGCAACCAACAGAATCAGATGCAGAAGGGCATTAGAAAAGGATGGCTCTGCCTCATAGGTAGTGCATTGCTGGGGAAAGGTAAAACATAACTTTATTTTGGTGGGCTCCAAACCATTCATGAGCAATTCAGGCAGGCCTAAGCTAGTTTTCTTGGGCCTATGCTAAAACTAGACTTATTCTTTACCCCACCCCCAAAACATCTTTGCAACTAATTGAATTAGTAACACTAAAAACACCAAAGTGGATCCAGCCAGAATGCCAATATCAGATTTCCCATTCTACTAGCCGCTTAAGCATAAAGCAAACTCTCTAATTAAAATGTTCTTTGCCAACAAAAAATTGTGAAATGTTGATCGGCTTAAAAGGCAACATTGTGGACAGTAAAACAGGGAAAGGACTAGACCCACTTATGATTTAGTGTGACATAATGCAAAGAACCCCCTCCTGGATCAGTGCCTTGTTGTGGCCAAGGGACTTGCATAGCTGAATGAAACTATGAGCTATACCATGCATGGTTACCCAGGACAGATCATAGTAAAGAGTCCTTTTTTATATATATTTGTAAAGCTATTTTTTTTACCAATTACATGTAATAATTTTCCACACAAAGTTTTCTGAAGTTATATGATCCAAATTGTCTTCCTCCTTTCCCTCCCCCTTCCCAGAGCTGATAAGCAATTTGATCTAGGTTATAAATATATTATCATGCAAAATGTATTTCCATATTGCTTACTTTTTTAAGGGAATACTCATAATGTAGTAAAGAGTTCTGATGATAAAAGGGGAGTCACTGGAAAAGGAAATGGCAAACCACTCAAATATCTTTGCCAAGAAAACTCCATGGAATGTATTAAAATAATCATGGACAACTTTGGGAGATAGTAGAGGACAGAAGGGCCTGGCATACATAGGATCATAAAGAATAAGACATGGCTGAATGACTAAACAACAAAAGGACAAAGAACACTGAAGATGAGTCACAATACTAAGTTAAGGTCCAACTTTTTTTTTTACCCCCTTCAACCCTTTCTTTTTGTCTTAGTATCAGGTCTAAGATAGAAGATTGGTGGCAAGGGTTAGGCAATTGGGGTTAAGTGACTTGCCCAGGGTCACATAGCTAGGAAGATTTGAAACCAGGTCCTCCTGATTCCAGACCTGGCTCTCTATCTACTGACCCATCTATCTGCTCCACCAAGTTCTATCATTTGCCAGCTGTGGAGCCCTGAGCAGGTCACATAAAGCCTTTGAACCTTAGCTTTTAATCTATAAAATGATGTTTCAGTTATTCCCATGGCAATAAATTGCCTTACGATACAAATAGGCAGTAATTTTATGTAATAGTACTTGAATGAGTTGAAAAATTTCTGGTCAGTTCCCAAATTCTAAACATCTTCTCAAGGAAGGGTAGACTCATAGAAAAACTGTATAGAACCTGATATTCTCTGTCTTTCATCAAGGTGCTCCGGGTCTTGTAGCTGCACATTCAATTAACATTGCAGAAGTAATAAGTTTCTTTAAAAAAATAATTGATTTTCCCCTAATAACAACAATAAGCTTCTTGAGGGCAGAGACATTTTTTTTTAATTTTGTCTTTGTATCGCCAGCACCCAATACAAAGCCTTGGGCACATAGCTGTTATTGTTCAGTCATTTCAATCCTGTCCAATTCATGGTGATCCTGTTTGGAATTTTCTGGGCAAACATACAAAATGATTTACATTTCCTTCTCTAGCTTATTTCATAAATGAGGAAACTGAGATAAACAGGGTTAAGTGACTTGCCAAGGGTCCCACAGCTAGTAAGTATCTGAGGTTGGATTCAAACTTGGGTCTTTCTGATTCCAGGCCTGGTGTTCTATCCATTGTGCCTCCTAGCTGCCCCTTGTAGGCACATAGTAGGTTCTTACATATGCTTGTTGAACTGGATGGGAGTGATAGAATAGTAACCCAAGAACTCTTGAATTTGATAAGTATAGAGAATAAGATCTGGAGTCAAATCCCCAAACTTCAAGTTTCCTTTCCTTATCAAGAGACTTAGACCAAATTTTCAATCCAATCTGGACCCAAGAGAGTCATTTCCCTCCATGAAACACAAGAAAAGGGATACTCTTCATAGGCTATATTATAGAGTATTAGGCCAAAAAGGAATTTGTGAGATTATCTAGTCTAACCCTTTTTTTTTTTTACAGATAAAGAAATTAAGGCCCAATGAGGTGACATAACTTTGCCCAGTCATATAGCTAGTTCAGCAAAGCTAAAACTAGAGGCCACCTCTCCTTGGAGGAAGAACTGGATTCCTATGCCTAAGGAAAGCAAATCTGACTCCTCAGGACAGGATTATCCCTGATTCCTCACCCAAAGAATCTTTCTGGAAGATTTGAATCTTTGGCTGGAAGCCAGAGCAAAAGGACTCTCCAAGAAAAAATTGGCTTTGAGCCAAGGTACATCTCAGAAGCTTTACACAAATACAAGAATCCTGTATCTGAAGCTGGGGTGGGGGTGGGGGGACTGGAGAAGAAGGAAGAAAGAAAAAAGATGTAGAATTTTTTGATGGAAACACACTCATTTGATAGAAATTTGGTTTCAGGGGGCAGCTGGGTGGCTCTGTGGATGACACAGTATTAACTCCAAGATGGAAGGTAAGGATTTAAAAAAAAAATTTGGTTTCAGCCTCAGAAACAAGCCTGGAGTCCTCAAAGATGAGAGGTTCATTGTTATCATTGCTTTGGGCCACTCTATATTCACCTGTCTTAGGATATCAACATTGCCCGAGGAATGAGGAGTCTTCTTTTTAGAAGCTACCTATTCATCTCCAACATTCAATTTCCTTCCATGATATGGGAGATGCTGATTTAGATAGAATGGAATTCCTTACATAAAACTCATGGGGAAATTTGAGAGAAAACCCCTAAAGCCCAAGGAAGCCAAGTATCAAGACATCCAATGCCAAACATTTTGAGAAATAATTGAATGACAATGATGATTATTATATTATTAAGAAAATCTGTATTATATAACAGCAAAGTAAAGTAAATTAAGGGGCTTATCCCAGCATTGTAGAACGACTTGAATCTGACAAGCCTATTTAATCTGTTTCCTGTTAGATGATCCTATCAAAGCACATGATTAGTAAATGATCTGAGGTTTTCCTCTCTTCGGATATGTCCCTCCTTCTATCCATCTAATTTATCATAGCTCTGATCATGAACACTGTATTAAGCTGTTGCTGAACTGCTCGGTATAGACATAGCCTTCAGAAACTTCTTTAGAAGCTGTATGAGGGGTTACCTCTTCCTTTACTCTCATGATTAACTACGCTGTGAAGGGAAAAATACCAACCCCAGGAGACTGGAACCCCAATTCATCCCAAGAATATGAAAGCTAAATTGCCATTTTGCGCACAAGGCCAATGAATTTGGTTGGTCCTACGCTTATTAGTTATTATAAACTTTGATTTAATATAAATTGACAGTATAAGCAATGGCTGCTCAAAGGCTAGACAAAGGCTGAGTCTGTTTCTGCAATACTTACGTGGAAGAAAATGCCCTTAACTATATTCTAGAGTTTCACCTGAGCTTCCTGCCCTTCTTCCTCAATGCCAACACAATTTAGGGGGGGGGGGGAATGTTATTTTTACAATCAACCATACCCAGAGGTATAATAACATAAACCATTTAGAATGGATTCCAGAAAGGGTAAAAATGGTGACTCTTGCCATAGCAAGAGCAGAAGGAACACAGGAAAATAGTGAGGGTCAGGTGGGAGAGGCTAGAAGTCCTCAGCATCTGACATAGGCCTATATTTACTCAGGAGAAATTCCTAGCTGGCTCGCCTGGCTTTGGCAGGTTGTTGATGTCTCCACCATGGTGCTTATTCCTACTGATTCTCCCCTTGTATATCCCATGAGATATTAGCCACACAAGCTCATATATGCTTTAGACAGCAGGAATGAACTGTGCCTCTTCCCATGTTTGTATTCTACTTATTCTGGAGTCACCATGCCAACACACTGTCATAATTACTAAGAAACGAGTCAAGAGTTGCTGCATTAACAAAGGCAGCATCATAGTCTCTGGGCTGAGCAAGGTCAGGCTCCTAATTGTCCCAATTCAAATATATATATATATATATACATATATATATAAAGATATTCCTACCATTTATTCAAAAAATATTCTAGGAATTAACCCCACAATAGATTTCTCCCATGTAATAAAGATACATAATTAAGTAAAACAAACAACATATTCTTCTTTCTACACTTGTAGTCTTATCTCCTCTCAGCCAAGAGTAGAGGTGAATGCTTCATTACTCCTCTTCAAAGTAAACATTTAGCTTTTGACTTTCTTACTCCCTATACTAGGCTAATACATATCCATTTAATCAATCGATCAACATTATGAAATGCCTCCTACGTGTCAGGCACTATGTTATGTGACAGTGATACAAAGAGACCGAAGATAGTCCTTGTCTTCCAGGAGCTCACAGCCTGATGGGAAAGATAAAATAGAAAAAGCTATGTGCAAACAAGCTATATATGGGATATATTGGAAATAATCAATAGAGATAAATCACTAGAATTAAAGAGGATTGTGAAAGATTTCCTGTGGAAGGTAGAATTTTAACTGGGACATAAAGGAACTTAAAGAAGTCGGCAGCAGAGACAAGGAGGAAGAGCATTCCAGAACAGAAAGGAGACCAGTGTCAATGGATCACAGAATATGTGAGGGGAATGTAAGAAAAGTAGGAAGGTGGAAGAATGGCAGGCTATGATGGCAAACAGACAATCTTATAGTTGAGCCTGGATGTGATAGGAAGCCAATGCAGTTGAATAAGAAAGGAAGGGGGAGGGTTAATATGTAATAGATGTGTGCTTTAATAAAATCATTTTAGGGGCTGAAATGAGGATGGATCAGAGCAGGCAGACACTCAAGGGCAGGCTGACCCACCAGCTGACTGTTACAATAGTCCAGGCATGAGGCAACGAGAGCTTGCACTAGAGTAGTGGTTGTGTCAGAGGAGAGAAGGGGGTAGATTCAAGAGACATTTCGAAGGTGAAATCAATAGGCCTTGGCAACAGACTGGATTTCTTTTCTTCTTATTTTTTAAAATTCCTTTCAGTTTTTCTTTTATTCAATTGGTCTCTGGTTATTTTTTCTCTTCTCTGAGAGGCACTACAGTGAGGCATCTAAAATAACTTCAAGACAATAAATCTTAGATTCTAGTTCTGATTCTAACTTTAACATGATGTACGATTTGGGCAAATCACCAACGGTTCCTTGCTTCAGCTATTTCGCAATAAAACGGGGAGAAAGAACTATTCCGTGGAGTTGCCTATTGAGTAATTTGGTGCCTACCTTCAATTTACCCTTCAAGTTTAGTCTATGATAGATGTTAAGGTCTTAATCTCTTCTGAATTATTAATCCCACATGTATCACACTTTCATTAGCTTTCTGGAACAAAAGGTATTCTCTGATCTAAAATACCAGTCACTGAATAGCTATTCCTAGTCACTGTCAAGAGATGTCCAAGGCTCAAGAAGCAATGATTTGGAATACTGATATATCAGGTTAGAGAAGGAGACAGGGAAGGATGGGTGAGCTAGTGCAGAAATACCACAGTTGAAGAGACAACCAGGCTAAAGTCCTCAGTGGGAAAGAGGAAATGAGTTATGAATAGATTCTTTGGTTTCAGTCAAGGTACAAACCCTTGAGACAATTTATTGAGCTAGGCCTTATGGCTAGCTCCTGAGAACCTCAGGAAAAAAATGGGGCCTTGCAATAAGCATAACCTAAAATGAAAAGTTGTACAGATGTAGTCTGATTTAAGAAAACCCAGTATGCAAAAATCAGAACCTGCTAAATAGAAAAATTAAAGGCTGGTTATTATCATGACAAAAGGAATACTTGTTTTATAAAAAGGAATTATGGCTGCTTGCCTTTAAGTAGTGCATTTAAATTATGATTTAATTTACTAAATTTGATTTACATGCTACTTTTCAGGAACATATCCATCACATGAAGAGAAGATGCAGCTCTATTTACATGTATTACTCTGGCAAAATGAAATGAAAAGGTCAGCTCTCACTAGGTGACTTCAGTCTTTAAAGAAAGCTAATCTGGATCACTGAATCTTTTTCCACTATAGGATATTTTTCTTTTTCCATCAATTCTCTCAATAGCTGCATCAACTCTGCTCTTTTTTTTTGGCATAAGCACTACTTTAAAAGCAACCAAAGACAGCTAGGTGACTCTGGATAGAGGACCAGGCCTAGGGTTATGAGGATCTGGGTTCAAATTTAGCCCCAGACCCTTCTTAGATTTGTGATCCTGAGTAAGTCACTTAACCCCAATTGCCTAACCTTACTGCTTTTCTGCCTTGAAACTGATATTTAGTATTGAGTCTAAGACAGAAGACAAGGATGTATGTGTGTGTGCGTATACATATATATGTATATTTAATAGGGAGCCAGTCATAGTCAAGTCTGGGTTTACTTTATGTTTGAAAGGCTCAGGACATAATATCATAGATATATTTTTTGCTATCCTGAGGTGCTATATCTTACTCTGCCCTCAGCTATTAAAGGCAAGATTTGATCTTCCTGAGAGAAAACCAGGAAGTCTATACTACCCAAATCTAAATAAATAAATTAATTGAAAATACACCCCAAATTTCTCCTCTTTGCTTCAAGCTTAGCAGCATTGTGTTTCCTTCCATCCAGTACCCAGACTAACTACTGAGGAAGCTTTAGTTGAACCCACACAACCAATTGCATACACTCCCTTTCAGACCACCCAGATCAGCTGCACCTTTTAATTTTCTTTTTTTTTCGGTTCTGTAAGTGAGAATGGCCACTAACTTTTAAGTCGCAGACGGGTCTACCCCCAATCTTGAAGATGGGTGCATTTTACGGCAAATTCTTAAGTGATCAGATCATTATCATAAAATAATTCCTTAAGCACTTACTGGAGCCATGCTAGGGCTTCAAATGACATGGTCTTTTGACCATAGGAACTATTCATTCCAACCAGAGCCATACTCTGTGAAGGTGACATGCATTAAAGCTGATGTATTAGGAAATCAGCCTCATAGGGAAGGAAACGCAAGCCATCTACCCAAAGAGCCCCAAAGAACTGGTCAATTTTATCAAATGATGACTGTGCCAGGTCAGATTTTCCTCATTAATTCATCTAATGTGGTTTGAAAGTAATTAGCAACATGGTCATCAGAAGAGAGAAATGATCCGTTTGCCACCAGGTCAAACAATGTGACAGATCCAACAGAGGGAACTAGAGGGAATTCAGAGAGAGAAAGCCAGAAAGAGGCATTTGATGTTTCTTGCTCTGTAGTTAGAGCCAGACAAATGGTAAAACCTGGTTAGTATTATAAAAAGCAAACCCCTCAGATGAGAATCTGATAAATGTAGTTATCAATGCCTTCTATGACTTTTTTGATTTAGCTCAAAGGATCATAGATCTAAAACTGGAAAAGGGGTTAGAGATCATCTAGTCAAGTATCCTAACTGTACAGGTAAAGAAACTGAGGCCTGGAAAGGCTAACTGACTTGTTCAAAATATTGTTGTTGGGGATGGGGGACAGCTAGGTAGCTCAGTGGATTGAGAGCCAGGCCTAGAGACGGGAGGTCCTAGGTTCAAATCTAGCCTCAGACACTTCCTAGCTGTGTGACCCTGGGCAAGTCACTTGACCCGCATTGCCTAGCCCTTACCACTCTTCTGCCTTGGAACCAATACATAGTATTAACTCTAAGATGGAAGGTAAGGGTTTTAAAAAATAATAATGTAGATGGTAAGCCCAAGGTGGGCTCTGTGAACTCTTGTTCCCTGACTCCAGAGCTAATATGCCTTAGGTTATTTCATACTCAGTTCAGTTCACCATTTTCAAACATATACTAGGTGCCCCACAGTCTCCAAAGCCTTTGAAGTGAAAACATTTAAAGAAGACATGGTCCCTGCCTTCATGATGATTTGATGTATCTTAGATGGCGCTTGAGGGATTCTCTAGAGCCTAAAGACCTACTTCTGCCATTTTCCATCACTTCTTTCTTATAGACAATTCGGTGCCCTCAGACGGTCCATATTCTTAGCCTTCTATGAAATAAGTTGTACACAGGTATCTCCTCTTTCTTCCTAAGCTGTCTTTGACTATACTCCCCAAATTCTCTAACCAAGGCTGTGAACAGAGGATTGCTACTATGAGGATTAAGGGGTCTCTGTGACTCCTGCACAGAAGTGACACTGGTTGGGTGTGAAATAGTGGCAAATTAAACTCTTTTTCATATTGTGTGGATTGATTTTCCAGGCCAAAAGCTGGATAGGGGAGAGGAAGTAGAGAAGCTTTAGCAGAGATGACCTTAAAGATGAACCTTCCTCTATTAGCAGTAAAAGGGGGAAAAAAGAAAGAAAAATGGTACTTGGGGAGGAGGCTTGAAGGGAATGGCCTCTCTTTTTTGCCACCCTTAGGGAAACCAATTGCCCATGTGCAAGCTGGTAGGCAAAACGCATTTCTAAGATGGCACCTTTCATCCATTTTCTAGATAGGCTTGCAATTCATTGTCCATTTAGCTCCACCTTCTGTACTCTAGGTGAGGTTTGCCTACTAGGCCTGAAGAAATAAGAGAGCCCAGAAATTCAAGTCCTTAAGGGGGCATCCTCCTACCCCCACCCCAGCTAGTCCCACCTTGCTAACCCTGAAGCTACGTATAATGCTACTCCCAAGGTTGTTTTTGGACTGTCTCAAGGTTTTTTTGACTGTACCTGGTGGACTTTATAGAAAAGCTTTGCTTTTGCGATCTGACCCTCTCTTCCTCAGTGGTCTGTTCAGTTTGCCAGGAATCCTGTGTCTCTAGTTTTTCCTTAATGCTCTGCTATTTGGCTTAGCTTTTTAATCTTGCCCAAGGCTCTAAAGTCAGACAGAAGCATCTCTGTCCCAAATAAGAGGTGCCCAGCACACAGATTCATTAATATTACTTTTGCTTATTAGTCTACACTGAGAAGAAGAGAACAGTAGTCAGATAATCAAGAAACAAATACGCCAACTGCCCTGGACAGTCTTGCACAGAATCATAGAATCATAGACTTACAGCTGGAAGCGATCTTAAAGGTTATTTTATTACTTCCCTCCTTTTTCCATATAAGGCCCAGAGAAGTAAGGTGGCTCAAGATCATACCCTTACTTTCTGTCTTAGTAACAACTTTATGACAGAAGAATGGCAAGGGCTAGGCAAAAAAAGGTTAAATGGCTTGCCCAAGGTCATGCAACTAAGAAGTGTCTGGTGGCAGATTTGAACCCAGGTTCTCTCAACTCCAGCCCTGGCTTTCCATCCACTGAGCTGCTTAACTGCTCCTGAACTTGGGATTTGAACTCATGTTCTCTGACTCCAGATCTAGCGCTCTTTCTGTTAGATCAGGAGTATATTCCTAGGCCAAAGGGAGAGAATCTATGAGACTGGGGTTCCAGGCTTGGGAAGAAATTTTGTAAATGCACCTTTTTCTGGCACAGTGACAAATTTTGGCCTTAACATCAGAACATCATAGATGTTCTTCACAGTTAAGAAATATCATGTAGTGGGAAAAGCCTAGGAGTCAAAAGTCCCAAGTTCTAGTAACTGCTGAGCCTATAACCTTGGTGCCCTTGGTCCAGGAGCTTCATCTTTCTGGGTCTCAGTGAGCTGAGCTAGATCAGCTCTAAGGGCCCCTCCAGTTCTCAGATTATCTGAAACTACACACACACATATATATATGTATATATATGTAAGCATGTAATCATATACAAGCATATCATATGGATGCACACATAGAGAGAGTTGAACATGCATACTTATATAGAAGTAGTACAAGATATATATGCCAGAGGCAGGATTTGAACCAAAGTTTGACCTCTTAGTGTTTTAGGCAACTCTCTGAGATTATAAATTTCAGGGAAAGGTGCTGACCTGGATTGGTAGAGGGAATCTCCTCATCTGGGAGGTCCCTTGTCCATTGAAATCACACATACAATCCTTATTCCTATTCCCATAGGATATCTATATGTATATATAAATATATATAAAATACCCACATACCCACACATACATACACACGTGTCTATATATATCCTATAGGGATAGGGATAGGAACTGAACCTGTGATTTCAAAGTCTAGGGATCTCCCAGATGAAGAAACTCCCTCTACTGATACAGGTCAGCATCTTTCCTTTAATTTATTCCACATGATATATTTGTATATTTTTCATTTAAAAATGTGTAATACACATGTACATGTACTTATACACATACACACACACATAAATACAATTTAGTAAATCCACCCGCATATACAGCTAGAGGAAAAACCACCAGCCAGAAATATTTCATTGGCTACACATCTCTGGGCCAAATTGAAGGCGAGGTTGGAACAATAAGATGGATAGTTCAGGTTACTCATACCTTAATTGCATAGATAAATTGGGAAAATATAAGCATGTGGGTGTGGGATTAAATTTGGGGGGTAATTTGTAGTGTGTAGACCAGGCTTCCAAAAGTCGAAGAGGGAGTTAAGGAGATGGTTGGTCTGGCTCTGGACGCGTCTTGACGCTCTTTGCTGGAGTATCCTTTAGACTGCGATCCCGAACAACGGCTCACCATCTGCTCAGGCCTCCTGGCTCCAGACACAATGGGCGCCGCTGGCGGGTTTGTGGTGCGCAGCGTGGGTAGAAGACCCCTCAAGAGCCCGAGGGACTGTCGGGGGCTTCAGCTCCAGACAGCCAGAGCAGGAAGACTAGCCACGAGCCAGACAGTGGATAGAAGCAGAGATTTCCACCACTGGGCACCTAGAAGCAATGACTAAAAGGGCTTAAACCTCAGAGCCTGGATTTGAGCATCTTGATCTTAAAGGTTGCTCTGATCCCTTCCAACTGAAACTTTCTGCTGTTCTGTACATCTCCATCCTTCCCTCAGTCCCACAAATACAAATACACTAGCCTGGGGGTTGGGAGGAAATAGCACATCTGTATCTGGGATCTCTCCCAGTCCTCCCCACTCCTAACTGCATCCTCTCTCCAATCCCAGGGCACAGTCTCGGCCCCTAGCTGGAGGAGGAAGGAAAGTTTAGTTCTGGGCTAGGGTTTCCTGGACCAGAAAAAGATTAGAGCTCTTTGCAAACGATACCAGAGTAAGGGGGATACAAGATTCTGTTACTCGGAAAGAAAAAAAAACAAACAGTTTAGGACCCCTTGGTTTCCGAACAAAGGGGTCAGTTGTTTTAACCCTAGCTGTAACTGTGTTCCTTACACTTTGACTACACCCAAGGAACAGCTTTTGGGGATCAACATTGGCTGGGGAGTGAGGGAGGGATTTCGCACCCAATAAACTCAAACTTCTTCCAGGGGACCTCTACACTAGTAAAACATTTTGAATTCAAGAAGGCTTAATTGTCTCCTCCTCTCCCCTTTTTTTGAATGTGTTGGTGGTAGTGGGGAGCCCAAATCTATTCGGAGAGGAATGTTTAATGAAACAACTCTGGTAAAAACAAAAACAAAAACAAAAATGCAACCAGCAAAGCACAAATACACACTTCAGAGTGTTTCCTGGGTCTCTAGTCTTCCAAAAATCACGAGGATAAACGTGGGGAATAGTGGAAGAGAATAGTTCAATCTCGTCTTCCACTGAAAAGAGCATCCTCCCTGGCCTGTGTGCCAGGTCCCCCTGAGGCAAGAATGATAAGGATAAAGCCAGTTTGGTAAAGAGAAGAAACTCACATTCACGTAGTTCTTTGACATCTACAGAATGATTCCCCTAAAACAAACTGGTTAGGGAAGGAGTGCCCGGGTAGTTAGGACCACTGCCAAGATTCATTTCAAAGGGCAGCGTAGTACAGTGGAAAGCTAACTTCGACCCAGTAAGAGTCTGAAGAGTTGACTTTTCATCCACTAAAATGACTACATTACCTTGGGAAGGTCATTTGGCCCCTCTCCTCTTCATCTGAGTTTCCTAATTTGTAGAGTGAGGAGTGAAGACTGGGGTTGGATTATAGAATCTTGGAGGTCTCTACTGGCACTGATGTGACATACAAACCCTTCCCCCAGCCATTTGGCTGGTTTTTGAACAGGAGGCAGGGGACCACGCAGGCGCAAGGAAAATTAGCAAGGTCTGTGTTAATTCAATTAATATCTGGTGTTAGGAGGATGGAGTATGGGGGGTGGGGGGACGGGGAGGGGAGGCTGCCTGAGGAGGAAGAGGTGGCAAAGACGAAACTGGGCTGTGCCAGCTCGATTTCATTGTTACGCTTCTGTGGGCAATGAGGGGAGAGTGGGGTGGGGGGAGAGGGGGCGTGAAGAAGGTGGCTCGTCAGAGACCTAGTGCGCTGCAACCTACCTCGTGCCCATGCAGCCATTTTATCTTGCAGAAGGCTCTTTGCTTCCATCAAAATGGCCTCCTGGCACCGAGCAGCCTGGGAGCTGCTGCGCTGTGGCACTGCTGTGTGGTGGGTAGGGCAGCAGAGTCCTCAGAGGTCTTTTGCCTTTCTCCTCCTCCTCTTGGGCAGTTTCTGAGAGAGTTCTTTTTCTTTCACCATTCTCTCTTCTTGTGGCCTCTAACCTGCGAAGTTTTCTTCCCCAGAAGGGGGCTAGAAGCACATAGAGAAGTACATTTCTAGACACTGCTCTTAACAGTTGTTTCCCTGAATGCCTATCTTTTGTGTAAGGCACTGGGCTAGGCACCAGAAGAGCTGCAAAACACTGTCTCCTGCCCCCTAACCTTTTCCCGGTAGTGTTTAAAGTCCTCTCTCCTCCTTATTAAACTTTAACCATCCATCTAGAAACCTATCAGCTCTAGGTATGAGGGGTTTCTAAGCTAAGAAAAGAAGAGATGGGGTGTTTTGAGAACAAGGGAGACAGGATTTGGGCACAGAATAGAATAGGATAACCGTGGAGTCCTACGGCTGGTTAAAACGCATTCACTTTCTTCCTAATGAGCTTAGGCCTGGCTTACTTTCTCTCACACAATCTATTACATCCCGAACTCCTTTGGAAATGAAGTCCCGACTTGAGGAAAGCTTTTTTTTAATCAGAAAAACACATAGGCATAAGGCGTTGGTGATCTGAATTCCAGAAGCAGAACTCTTCTAGAGATCCCTGCCCACAGGCTGGGGCGGGAAGGGCGGCTGGGAAGGGTAGAGAGCAGGGTCGGGAGAGATCTCACCCAATCCCACATCTGGCAGATCACACACACTATCTTGAATCTGAGCACTGAAAGACACAATGGAAGCGGACACCTGGCTCTAGGGCCAGCGACTCACCTCTCTCCCGGCTCCATCTTCTCTGAGTACAAGCCACGTTCAGTCCTGCGCCTTCACAGCCATGTCTGATCGGAGAGAAGGGGAATTTATCTGAATGAAGGGACGCTCAGCAGGCAGGAACACCGTTAAGAATGACCCCGGAGCCTTTTCGTGAGAAATAGTTGCAAAATATATCGTGGAAATGAGGCCCACCTCTCTCCCCCTTCCTCTCCCCTCCCCCAACACACAAACATCAAATCCTCACTCACAGACACACCCAGACACACGGACAAAAAGGTGCGGAGACAGATCGCCCTCAAGCTCTTCTGCCTAAGAAACTCAGTTGCGCCTTTGTCCTCGTGTAACGGGAAGAGCACCGGCCTTTGACGTGAGAGGTTTGGCTTTGAATCTTGGCTCTGCCACTTCTTACCTCTGGACAAGTCTTCGTTTTTTCATCTGTAAAACGAGAGGCTTGAACTACCTAATCTCCGTGGTTCCTTTCATAGAATAGATAGACGTAGGGATCATCATTTCTACAGAGAAAACACATAAGCCACCAAGCACAGAGAAGCAAAGGCAAACAAGTCCTATCCTAGGACAGCCTGGACCAGCGGGTGAAGCTACTGAAGTCAGAGGAGATTCGGAAGAACCGAGAAAGCACACCAGCTCGGGCCTCTTTCTTCCCGACCCAGAGACCAGACAGATACAGTCATTTTAAGGGGAATTCCCAGCGAGGTTAATAAAGGGATTAGGGAATAGAGGCATGCTCCAGCGGAATATCTTGTAGGGCTCGAATCTTCCATTTTAGATCTCAGCGAAAGTTAGCTCCAGTGCCTTTGTGATCGCCTTATCTGGTTGGGAGCCATGGCCGGGAAAGTCACAAACACAGGCAAGCAGGGAGACTGGTTTTCAGCCACCAGCTTTCACAGGGCTTGGCAGGGGCACAGAGCCTACTGGGTTCCGGAACAGGAACCAAGTAAGTCTCCAATCTGGGGTTCAGGAACGTTTCTAGCAGTCAAGTTGGGAGCTTGAGAGGATGCAATATCTTGAGCACCTTTACTCTTGTCTTGCCCTTCCTTATGAGTTCATTTAAGTAGACTCTCAAAGGTCTTTTTTTTGTTTGTTTTTTAAGTGTTTTTTTTTTTTTTCTTTTCAGCAAAGTATCCAGTAGAAATAGGCATATTGCATCAGCACTGCCATGGGAGGACAGGAACAAGGGGCTACAATCCAGACATCCGTCCACTGGCATCAGTGACTGGAGAGAACAGGCCAAACCTCTAACCAGAGTCCTGGGATTAAAAGCCCAAGGAGCAGGAGGCTTCCCAGGAGCAGAGAAGATAGGCACCCTGACAGGGAAAATGCTAGGTCAGCACCAGAATCTGCGGTGCTTTTTCAACTCCCTCCTGGGCAGGGCCAACCTCATTTCCACCCACTGGGTGCCCTAGAGCAAGCTGCCTGAGGAACCTGGGGCCTTAAGAAAAGGAAAACACAGGCCCAGTGCAGTTCCAATGGGGAGATTAATCTCTTTTTATTTTTGAAATCCAAATCCACATAACACACAATCAGGTGAGTAATTCTGGGTTATCATAATAATTCAAGCAGAAATGAATGGGAGGGGCTTGGAGCTTTCCTCATTCAGGCTCTTTTTACACAACAGAATTAGAGACCTAAAACAATTCTTCCACAGGAAAAATAATGACAAAGAAAGAGATACTGAGGAAGGAAATTTCCCTCCCTCTACCCCTACTTTCCCAAGGTTATCTACACCGATGATTTTCACCATAAAGAATTGCTCATGATTCCCATTTCTCTATGAAGTACAGACAGCCTAAATAATCCAGAAAGGGTGAAGGAGGAAGGGATGAGTTGTTCTATAGACTTGGCTTTCAATTCAAGTCAGCAAATGTTTATTAAGTGACTGCTATATGCACATACAAAAGGAAAAGCAGTCTCTGCCCTTGGGGAGCTTTCCATCTACCAGAGATACAATACTTAACAAGATAATGAAATACTATGTAATTGGAGAAGAGAATGAGCTCAAATTCTAGGGCTATCAGGAAAGGTTTCCGAGAGGTGGAGCCTGAGAGGAGCCTTGAAGGAAGCTAAGGATTTCAAGAGGTTAGAGGTGAAGAGGAAGTGAAAGTTTGTAGAGGTGTTGTTTCAAAGAATAAAAAGAAAGTTAGCTTGACCTTTTTTTAGACTGTATCCTTTAAGTCCAAGGTGGAAGAAAAAAACCATACAGTACAAATTATTTAAAAAAACAAACAAACAACTTTTTATAAGAACACAAATTCTTTAACTTCAAGTCTACTTGATGCCTGTTACATGAATGCTTCCTAGACTGTATCTGGGCACTGGAAAGGCAGAGGCTTCATGTAAAAATTCTCAAGAATCCCCAAATGCTACATTTAAATGGAGTGAAAAATCTGGGTATGGATCTCCAGGAAGGGAATAGAAGGGAAATCAATATCTGGATATTTCTGGAGATCCAGAAAGTCTGAGAGCTCTGATAAAATGAGGAGCCTGAATGTAAAAGATGTCCAGAAGAACAGTTGAACCCTCCACCAAAAACAAAACAAAACAGAGTTACAGAGTTAAGTTTTTTATTCACTGCCCAAAGCTATTAGC
This sequence comes from Gracilinanus agilis, assembly GCF_016433145.1. NCBI lineage: Eukaryota > Metazoa > Chordata > Mammalia > Didelphimorphia > Didelphidae > Gracilinanus > Gracilinanus agilis. The sequence goes on along the minus strand of NC_058131.1, from coordinate 600,434,239 downwards.
TACTTCTTCTCCTCTTCCCTACAAAGTAGGTCTTGAAACCAGTTTTTAAAGTGTAAGGTGTGAGAGCTTGTGAAAATTTACCCAACCTAAATCAGAGAGGATGATGGGGAGGACAATGAAAACTATTTGGGGCTTACTCTTCCAAAGCAGCCTACCTCTCCCATTATTTTCTGATCCAAGTGAAGTGATGATATTAAGTGAGAAAGGGGGCTTGGCGTATTAAAAAAAAAAAAAAGCACACACTCTCTCCCACTTAAAAATGAGGGAAACAGTTTAGTTCATTCTTATCCCCAAATCATCCTGGTTAACGAAAACAAAGGACTGGATTTAGAGAAGCAAGCCAAGCTAGTGCATATGCAGGTAAAAGCTGAAAGGGAGCACTAATTAGCACAGGGACCATCACCTTCCATTAATAGCTCATCACTGTTTCCTTGATGTTGCTGAAGGCAGGAAAGTTGGAATGTGTGATGCTTACCTGTCCCTAGCTCATTAACAGAACTCAGGGTGAGAACAGACCTTTCTTGGCTGCAGCCCAGACAGAGACTGAGGCCTTCTCTCCTATCTAATTACCAAACTGGCTTCTGTACCCATTGGAGAGGGAATATTTAAACACAAGCCCCCCCTACACCATATATACACATTGAGGTGTATTGAGGTATCACAATACAACCTTATAAATAAATACACAAGCCTACCATCTAATAATTTATTATTATGTTTTTACTAGCTTATTGCATCAAGAATGTGAGCATTCTTTATTGCTAGGTGGGCATAATTTTCCAGGACACAAGTGGGATAGTTATGTGAAACTAACTCTCTCTCTCTCTCTCTCTCTCTCTCTCTCTCTCTCTCTCTCTCTCACACACACACACACACTCTCTCTCTCTCTCACACACACACACACACTCTCTTTCTCTCTCTCTCTCTCTTACACACACACACACATCATAGTGTCCTGTCTAATCTTATGAGGATGTGAAGGAGGGCTGGTATGAATTGAATAAATTAGTCAAGATAACTTCAGAAAAAGAGTACAATCTTCCATTTAAAAAATCACAAGCTTTAATCCACTAAAGGCAATACTCTCTCCTCCTCCATGGTCATTTCTCAGTAAACAAAGAAATCCCTCCTTCGGCATCCACACCTCTATATTCATTATGAGCTGACATTAGAAAATGCATTCCAACCTCACTAAGTCACACTAATGACTGGAAACCCAATTGCAGATTACTAGGTCTCTTTCTTTACTCTCCATCACACTCTTTCCCTCCACAGCCTTTTCTTTCTTTTTTTTTCTCCTTGCAAATTAGAGAATAAGCAAACCCAAGGCGATCAAATCAAGGCAAAGACATCACTAACTGTACTTTGTTCATTTATTTTGACAAGTGCAGTTTAATTTTAATTATTTATGATAATACTTCATAGTAGACTAGTAAATGTGCTGGAGTATATTTGGTAACATTAATGAAGTCTGCCTAATAGGAGACTTCACTCCAGCACCCTGCTAAGAAATCTTGATGCTAGAGAAGTGGGTTGAGACCACTAGCATGCCATAGTTCTTGTCATTTTTTAAAAAGGGAACTTAATATATTTGAGGATTGGTAAAGTGAGAATTAGCTAGGTTCCATAGACAAGGTACACATATGTAATTGCATGTGTACACATGGCTATATATTCTAAACATATGCAGGAATAGCTTTTATGTAAGCCATTGACAAGTATACATACATACACACATGTGTATCTCCCCACAAATTTCAACTATAGAAATTATGATTACTTTAAAGACTCAGAATCCTAAAGAAATTATTTTCCAAGCAAGAAGAATTTGAAAACAAAAACTGAAAATCTGGCATACAACAAGGAGTTCTACACCTCTTTCAAGACTACTTATGCTTCTGGCTATCATGTGTATCATGTGTATAGATGAGGGCACTTGTGTATTAATAAAAACTGGCATTTTTTGAGCTAAGAAGTATATATAAAGTCTCATGCCAACACTCACAAAAATGTGAACCGTGAAAAAATATATTTAATTCAATGGAATGTAGCTTTAAAGGGGAACAGTTTCCAATGGCCCACTGTCATCCCTAACTTTGCCATTATCACAGACTTTAATTGTGTGTGTGTAGCTCTTTATTAAAATAGATATTCTGAATGCATGCTTATTCATTTCGTAGACACTTTTATATAGCTCCTATGACTCCAGATGCACGACCTACCATGTTTTGATTATTATTATTGTTAGCAATAATGATGGTTTTAAACCTACCAAAACATTTTATCCTTTAGTATATGAATGTATAGAGGATCCCTTTGCAACAATTATTTACAATTGAGCCTGGGGCCAATCTGAATCTTTTGTTTCCTTAATTCAGGGACCTCATGTGTGGGGATCTTCAGGCAATCTTGCCATTAAGCTTTTACTAGCACCCTTGGTATGGATGCCAGAGATCTCTCTTTCCCTAGTAGAATCATAGGGCCTATACAACACAGGAAAAATCCATCAGCTGGGTTTCTTAGAATGAAAGTTCTCCTCTTGAGACAATAATTACCTCCCTCCACTAAACATTCTAGTCAAAGTGAGCATCATTGATTCAGAAAGATCAAGCTCAACAAGGAAAACTATATGGAAGTTCCTATAAAAATGCTTTCCCCCACCTCCCTATGAGGACCAGAAAGCTATGGCTAAGATACTTCTAGACAGTCTCAGATCTAGGTTATTTATTACTCTATATGTGTAACCAACCCTCTGTAGTTTCTAATCCCATACATACATACATACATACATACATACATACATACATTCCATTACTCTACAAGAAATAGGTGGTCTCTTTAGTCTGGATTGGGATATCACCTGCTGACGCCATGTTGATATCTCTTTTTTTTTCCTCCTCTGGCCACACCCACCTTGACTCCCTCTTTCCTTAAGGCCCTGGTCTCTGGCGTGGGAAAGGCAGGTTGGGGCTTTTCACAAATCCAATATCCCCTTGAACCAAAACCAATTAGCCTGGCCCAAGGTCCTGTCATTGAGGCCCTGGCCCTCTTTTCAAACCCCTGCCGGCTCAATTGCTGCAAGGGGCCTGGCAGTGAATGAGCGGAGCCCACTTAAAGTGATGCTTAAGCCTGGACCAGGGTGGAGGGAAAGAGTAAGTCTCTATAGGAACAGGCAACCGCCCATTCTAAGAGACAACTGACCAGGGTTTTGTTCAAACTCCACCCCACCCCCTTTCTAAAAGAGAGGGGAGAGAGGGGAGAGAGACAGAGACAGAGAGACAGAGAGAGAGACAGAGACAGAGACAGAGACAGAGACAGAGAGACAGAGGCAGAGACAGACAGAGGCAGAGACAGACAGAGACAGAGAGAGAGAGACACACACACACACACACACACACACACACAGAGAGAGAGAGAGAGAGAGAGAGAGAGAGAGAGAGAGAGAGAGAGAGAGAGAACCCTACCCTGAAGCTGTCTGTGGGAGAGACAAAAACCTGGGTTCAGGAAAGTTATATGCCTGGAACTTGGTCCTTCTGTCTCAAATATTTTTGAATTTTCTAGCTTTCCTTTATCCTGTGTCCTAATAGCTCAACACTCGCTTCCACTACTTATCTCTTTGCCCTCATTCCCATTAAAAAAGGTATTGTTTGGAATGGGTCCAAAGGCCTGTGTTTCATTTGAAGACTGGAGAGTAAAAGATTAATTTCCAAAACCACAAGAAAATTGTCTCTTGGGAGGGGAAATGTCAGGAAAGGGGAATAAGAGGTGGAATAGAAGAACTTTAGGAATGACAGTAAGAACTTTAGGAATGGCAATAAAGAACTTGGAAACTAAAGTTGGAAGAGTTAGAAGTTCTCCATCCCCCAGAGGGGTGCAATTTTCTTTATGAGTAAGATGCATGGTTTACTCTGAGGAGAAATAACTATTCTTCCTTGTTAACCTGCTTGGTTCTGTCCACCCTAAGACTCTGATCTGCCCAATATCATTTGATTTGGAATCTCACTGAAAGGATATCGGATTTCAGGGACTCTGAGCGGCTCCAATGATCAGGTCACTTAGCCTTTCTCTAGCTTTCTCCACTTCTTCGAATCTCTCTGCCACACCAACACACCAGAATAAAGGTTGGTTTGTGAATGGGTGAGATCTCATTCACAAATCTCCGGGTGGAACTTAGAACCCTCATCATCACCATGGTTACAAGCATCCCACCCTGTACCCCGGAGCTGATTGGTCACTATCTCTGAGCAGCTAGAAGTTGATGGAGAATAGAGGAGAGGGCAGTGATGCTACAGGGTCCAGCTCCCTAAATAGAAGAGGAGGATATTTGGAAAGAGAACTGAAATCAAGACTGCCTCCTCTCAAAGTGTCTGAATGTTGTTTTGGCCCAAGTCACTGCTCCTGTTGTCTTGAGAAGTCAAAAAAGGCTTAAAAAAAACCAAACCCCACATCATTCTCTTGCATATTGTAATGTATTCTTTCAACTGGGTCCTATATAGGAAAGGTGATTTGGTTTCAGTAATAACAGAGGGCTTGAAATCGGTGCAGCAAGGGTGAAGACTTTTGCCTCCTCCTCCTCCTTCCCGAATTCTGCCTAGCGCCTCAAGCATGTAAACTCCAGCTGGTTCGGGGACAGCCCCGTGGCACGTTCTCACCCGGTGCGGATAGAAGGATTAACCCTGATCCTGCAGACTCGGGTGCCCCAGTTGAGCTCCGTTTGGGGTGGAGGGGGGTGTGAGGGCGAGCTCTGCGCCTCTAATCCGGGCGCTGCGTGTGGGACCTGGCGGATCAGGGAATTAGCGCTGTAACTTCGGATTAGTAACGCTCGCTAAATGAGAGTCTAATTCCGACCCTTCATGCTTTTCAGCGTCCTGGCCTGGCCCTGGGAGGCCTCCCTGGCATTAGCTCAGGCAGCTCCCGTCTCCGAAGCCCAGGTTTGATTTCCCAGTCTCTCCTTGGCACTGGGGAAGATCAGCGGCGTAGCTTGCTGGCCCGCCAGGAAGCAGGAGCCCTAGAAATTAGTTCGGAAACTTGCTTTGGGACCAGGCAAGAAGTTCTGCTGGGCGGAGTGGGGGACAGAAAGGCGAAATGGAGTAGAAATAGACGTGGTGTGGGTGGCTCCAATCCGAATGGGTCCAGGTCCTCAGTTTCTTGTAACTTTTTCAGTGGCCTCTGACAATTCTGAATTTCCTTCACCTCTGGGTAGCTGGGCAGCCAGCTAGCTTGGGTCCTGCGGCCTAAGGTGTCCAGAAACTAAAAGCCCACTGAAATTTAGAGCCGACCTCAGATTTAATCAAAAGTTCAAGGAGGTTACTTGCTCCTTCCAGGTGTGTTGAATATTTCAGAATTGTAGCCGGTTGGGGCTCCAATATTTGGCCCCAAACTTCCTATACAGAGACAGGATGGAAATAGCTCTCAGGTGATAATAGGAAGAGGGGCACCACAAAAGGACCTGTAGCCAGCAAATGCAGATCGAGAATAAAAAAGTCTGAAGTTGAGACAGGCTGAAAATTGCTGTCAAATCCTGACTAGGAAGTAGCCAAAGGAATTGGACACTGGCATCACCAACACACACTGGCACATACTCGCACAGACACAAAGACACACAGATAAGAACACAGACACACATCTTCCTGATAGAATTTTTAAGAATAAAAAAGAGTTCTGTTCTCCTCCCTCACCATTTAAGATCAAAACGTGTAGAGGCTCTACATCGGGGCCATCTGCTCAAAAGCATGCTCTTTCCAAAGCGCTTTCAACAACTCAAGCGGTCTACACTGTTGGCCCTGAAGGTGTGTTCATTTCTCAAGTACATCTTGGTACCAACAGCTTTTTGGTTGAAAGCCACTGAGCACAGGATTCCCTCCATTCTCCTCCCAAATCGTGCCATTCAGGAATGTTTTCCAGTCTCTGTAACAAAAAAAACTTGAGCAGTGCAGACAAATGAAGACACTAAATTACTTTGGAGCCAAATCCGGAAAACTGGTGTGTGGTAGGGGATGAGAGGGAGATAGAAAAAGAAAATCAGGGGATCTCAGGATATCTAACTGTCCTGTCTCTTAACCCTTGACTGGCCAAAGATCAGCTTTTCCTAGTGACCCAGTTTTCCTTCTGAAAAAAATGAGTTAACGGTTCCTGTCTCCTAACTCCAGGATACTTTTGGATAAGAAGTGAAATAAGGAACAAAGACCAACTCCCTACCATCATTCTTTTTTCCCTTCCACCCCTTTAGTTGTAGGAAAGAAAACTATACCTTCGAAGGAATTTAGAGTAGTAATTTCTGCCCATCCTTCTCAGGAGAGAAAGGGCAGGAAGAGAGAGTAGTCTTTCAAAAAGAAAAGTGGGATTTGATTTGGAAGCTTGGTGGGGAAAGTGAAAGATATTTTACTAATGGAGGGAGGAAGTTTGGGGGTTTGGAGCCCTGGAAGGAGGGCTGTGTTGTAAGCAAATGAGTAAATATGAACATACAAATCACAAACAACACACTGATATGCAGATGCATGATATGTAAAGCAGCGAATGCCCTCCCCCCATAAGACACACACCTGAAAACATGTATTTAGGTCTGAATTATGGGACTGCCTGTTTGCCTGCCAGGAGGAGTATGGTTTCTTCCCTTCAGACACTACAGGGCTCAGAATTGGGTACCTAGCCATCCTTTCTTTCCAAAGGAACTTGGGCAAACTACTCTCCACCACTTAAGAACTAGGGACCCGAGTATGCCCCAGACAATGTTCAACCATTTCGTTTCAGAGACAAACACGGAGCTCTCTGAGGACCAAGAGCAGAAGAAAGTGACCTGGAGGAAAGCTGGAACCCTGGAATTCAAGGGAAGGAGGGGATCCTGGGACCTTCAGGACCTCAATATACTTGGAACCCCTCTTTCCCACCTGTCTTTTCATCCTACAATCTGCGTCCAGAAGGAATAGGATTTCTTTTCCTTGCCCTGAAAACACTATTATCTTCCCTCCTATCCCCCCACCCCACCCCCAATCCTACAATGCTAACCCGCACCCCTCCTGCGCTGGGAGAGATACAAGGGGCCAGGGGGTCGTTTGGACCAAAGCCGTCCAAGCAGGAGCTCGCCTTTCTCCCAATGTGTTGGTAAAATGTGCCAGGAGATTGCGTGGCAGAACGCTCGCTGCTTTGCGTTACCATGGGAACGGAATGCAGATTTTCCCCCAATTGCTTTTTTATTTGCTAGACATTGTAATACATCTTATGTTGCGACTTCTCGGTTTTGCAGGGGGAGGCGAGCGAAGCAGTCTTTATGCATGTTAACCATTCAGGCAACTTGGGAAGCAGGAGAGGGGGAGGGGAGGGGCGCTGGGCGATGTCCGGGGTCCGGCTCAAACAGATAGTTTGTATGCAGGGAAAGTCTCGGCGGTGAGGGCTGCCCCCAGGATCCCAGTCCCTTTCTATTGAGCAGACTCCCCTTCATTTCTGCTCCGGTTCACGCTGCACAGAGACCCCCCAACCGCACACAAAGGCAGCTGCCAAAGCCCATGAAAAGTGATCAAATTATCAAGAACTTGACCTCACCGAGGGGCGAAGCTTAGGGAGGGCTGAGCCCCCAGCCCGATCAAAAACCGAAGCCGCATGCTAATGCGGCTCCAGGTTTGACTCGCAGAATAATTCGATAAAGGCCGCATTGTTAGAACCGAGTGGAGCCCTCGGAGCCCCTTCACACCCCTCCACCCCCACCCCCACCCCCCCAC
>NC_058131.1:600414285-600423578 GCF_016433145.1 Gracilinanus agilis | reverse complement strand
CCACCCCCCCAGCCCGGGCCGCCGTCTCCCTCCCGCCCTATTAGCATCCGAAAATCCCAGTCCTGAGCTATGTGGAACAGATTGTTCCAACCTGATTTATGGGGTGAAGAAAAAGGGTTTGTCTCTCTCCCATCAGCGACCCCTCTTCAACCTCATCTTCCCCCCTCCCCACTCGCATTTCCCTTTCTCTTTCCAGACTCTCCACCCCCCCCCCACCCCCACTCTCTCTTCCCATCCAGTTCCTCGGGTTCCTTTACCAAAGGCTTGACTAGCAAAGAAAGAAACCAAGTCCCAGGCGAGGGAAAAAGTTTCCTTCCCCTAGTCGAGGAGCTGGGATTTGGCACAGAGATCTGAGAACAGAAAGACAGAGAGAACTTGGGTACCTGATTCTGGGTAGGGGCCTCCCATGGGCCTCTACTTGGTAAGTCGGATTCCTGGGTCCTCAGGCTCCGTTGCAACTGCCGCCTTCTCTCCGCCTGGGACAAGGCGGGGATTGTGGGGACGTGACGAAGGTGGTGGTAGGTTGGGAGGGGGGGCTCTCCCAGCTCGGAGAAGTTGTGAAAGTCATTTCTACTTTCGGTTATCTAGCTTTATGATAGCTCAATAACACTCATACAGCTAGATAACCAAAGAGAGAAACGGGCCTCGATCCCGCAGGCCCCCTGGCCGCCGCCTCCGGAGCCCGCCCGACGTGTTGGGATGGGAGAGGGCTGGCTGGTAGGGAAAGGCGACCTCTTGGGCTGCTCCTGCCCCCAGGAAAGCAAGGAAAAGAGCAAAAGGAGAAAAAGAGAGAAAGAGAGAGAGGACATCAGTTGAGCGCCCTGCGTCTCCCTCCTGGAGCCCGGGCAGTTCCCGGGGGGCTGCCTGGAGCTGCTTGCTGGGCCTCCCGAGCTGCCCCGTGGGGGGGCTCCGACCACTAGGAGGAAGCGGTCGGTTTGCATGCAGGTCATGCACTGAGGTCCCGAGGCGCCGCGCACACAGGGAGCACCCCCCACCCCCCGCCCACTGCCCAACTAGCCCTCTTTTCTGATGATAATCACCCCGCGGGGAAGTGACGTCAACCTGGCCCAGACCAATCAGGGGCCCAGCATTCAAATCTGGGTCCCATTCCCGCGCTCAGCCGGACCCAGACTTTACAATGCATTTGGCGTTCACAGGCCCCCTGGAGTAAGGGGAGGTCTTCAGCTGCAGAGGAAAGATTCATGCATGTCTCTTGTAAGGGACACAGTGCCAAGTTCCATTCCAGTTAATTTCGCTCCCCTTTCCTTCAGGATTCACATTCTTCTCTATGCAGACTCAGATTTCCATACAACAGACCCAAATTGATATATGAGAAAAGGGGAGAGAAGACTCAGGACTATATGAATGCGAGTGGATGTGTGTAAGTATGTGTGTGTGTGTGTGGGGGGGGGGGTTACGAATGTGTGTGCTTGAGTGTGTCAGGATTTTAATATAAGCGTCAAATGCTTATGTGCGTGTTTTAGAGCAAGTGCATGAGGCTTGTAGGTGTGCAGATATCTGCCCAGATTGGCACGTGTGTCTGTGAGTCAGGATACAGGATAGAAAGCTTCTCCCTAGAGAATACAAAATGCTGATCCAGTTTATCTTCTTTCTTTCTTTCACTTTCCTCAGGCTTGGGGAGTCGTAATCGGAAAAAACGTTTAAAACTCCTGTGTCACCCCACTCTAGAGTGTTTCAGAGAAAACAACAGTACGTGGGTTCTCTCTATTTTTAAAGCATCAATCAAGTAAATATTTTCTCATTCTGTCACATCAACCAGTGTATCTTTCCATTTAGCAAAAATAATGAGGGGAATGTAGATTTTGTTTAGGTACCTAGATCGAGAAAGCCCACACTAAAGCATGAGCATCCCTCCCTCCCTCCCCTCAAGTTCCGTTTCCTCACACAACCGCAAAACCCTGCAAGTGTGGCCTTAGTGCTAATTATGCATCCAATGACCTAAATCATTTACTTCATAAATCCCATTACCGATGGAAAACAAATTTCAAGACTTTTAGGACTCGAATATCCGATCCCCAGTGCTTCCTTTAACCTGCCTTTAAATTTTTTTTTTTTTTTTAATCATCTGGGTAGAGGTGATAGGCAAGGCCAGGGACAACTCAATCATTGTCCCCCTTCGCCTTAACTATGAAATTGAAAACTCGGGTGTTGGGGGGAGATTGCCTCCTTCCTCCAACAGTTCACATCAGATACTCCTAAAATATAAATTATTTCTCCCCTTGTTTTGATGCTTTCCTTTTTCTTAGAATTGGAGGCTTTCCAGCCTGTCTTGTTTGCTAAAGGTAGCCTTGATTGGTCAGAATTTAGCCCCAGGGAAATTTGGAAGTTTAATTTGGTAGGATAAAGGAGGAGAGTTTTGGCTCCTGAAACCATATCCCTAAATATCCCTCAGTTGCTTTGAACATCTAGATTCCCCACCTTGATATTTGTGCTTGGTTCTCAGTGAGTATATTACAAAGAGGAAGATTTTAATACAGATAAGAGAATTTTCTCTGTCAAGCCACTTTCTCTCTCTCTCTCTCTCTCTCTCTCTCTCTCTCTCTCTCTCTCTGTATGTGTGTGTGTGTGTGTGTGTGTGTGTGGTGTGTGGTGTGGTGTGTGTGTGTGTGTGTCTCTCTCTCTGTCTCTTTCTCCTGATTTTGTTGGTTCTTTGGCCCAAGGTTGATGGTTGCCTTGATCTGAGAAGCTCAAAGTTCATAGTCATTGTAGATGTCACCAAATTAGTCTCCAGATTTAGATGCAGAGCCTGGATTAGATAGATAATTGCATAACTTTCCTTCTGTCTACTCCTCCAACCTCTTTGCCAGTGTTTTTTTGGGGGGCCCACATCACAGTTGGCCAGAGAAAAATCTAGAAAGACTATTGGTGAGGGGAAGAAGGCAATATTTTTGAGGAATGGGTAGAGTTGGGCATTTCTCTGCCAGGATCCTAGATTAGGAGATACAATCCTATCTGTATGGAAGTCATTCAATTATTTAAAAATAATCCATTTCTCACATTCCCTTTCCAACGGAAAAACACTATCCTACATCCCCCTCCCTACCAAAAAAAAAAAAAAAAAAGAACAAAAGCACATTCAAATATTGTGTATCTGCTTTCCTTTTTCTGATTCCCAGAAATGAAAGCAGCTAGTAGACTGAATTCTTCCTCCTACCCCTAGAGGCCTAGAACCTAACACATTTTCCTGTGAGTCCTACTTCACAAGTCATCTTCCTCAGCAAGAGCATGAGAAACTGAAGAAGGAAAGAAAAGAGAAACAGAAAAGCTTTCTTGAGAGAATAACACCTGGATTTGTACCCAAGATGATTCAATGCAAAGGCTGACAACAATTGAGAGGGGACCCGTAGACACTTAGAACGGCTTGCCCCAAGTACCCTGGCTTCTTTTCCATTTTCTGGAGCACAGTCTTTACAGCGGTTGGACTATTCAGGGGCCTGGTGGGAGGGAAGGAGTGGGGGTGTGATCATTGTCCTTCAGAGGCCATTACCTAAAAGCAGAGTCTTTGCAACTAGGGGAGAGAGACCAACATAGGGTGAAAAGGTAGGCAAAGAGAATAAGGTGAGAGCAAAAGCGAAAGAGGCTCAGAGACAGAAAATCAGAGATGAAGACAGAGACAAAGAGAGAGACAGAGTCCCTTTTAGTATAATTTAAGCATGATGCGCACAAAATGGCTTCTCGGCAAAGCTAATGTTAACGGTGTACATGAGGCGCCCCCAGGAGTGGGGGAGGCATTGAATTGTTGCTATGAGAAAATAAATGATTAAAACACCAATTTGGATTCCATTCAGGGCAGAGAGGCTAGGCTGTTCCTTATTCCTCCAGCCTTGATTTCCCTTTTAATGAAACCCAGGTCCAGAAGTTAGACACACTGTGCCCAGGATAGACCCACTGGGGATGGAGCAAAAATGGCCAGGCCCTCCCTCCTTTTACTCTGAAGAGGACAAACAGAATCTATTAGAGAATCAGCCTTAAGAACATTGCCCTCCCCTCTGCCCTCACCCCAGTGTTCCTTTCCCTCCCCGCCCCTCCAATCTGTAGGCTACACGACTTTCTTAAGGCCATCTCCCCCTTCACATAAACGAGGTAAAGCCTTAGTCCCCTTGAACTATCTCAGAGCCGACCTGGCTCCAGGAGAAGGTAGGCTTCACCACGTTCCTAATACGGAATTGTACCAGGTTGTACACCTCGTATTCCCAAGGTGGGTTGGTTTAACTGGCAGAGGAGGCTTATTTCGAATTTAGCCCCAAGGTGATTCAAGCTGAACTATTACCCAACCCACCTCTCACAGTCTATTGGAAACTCAGCTTTTTCCTATGTTTCGAAGAAAGACAGTTTCTTTTCTTTATTAAAGCTGAGAAATTAGCCTAGTATATTGTTTTATTTTTCATATTCCCCATAAGGCAACATGAGGCGATATGGTGTATATGGAAGAAATGGAACACTACGTATCATTTAGCCCACATAGCTGAACAAAAACAAATAGGTGATTATTATGTGTGTTCTGTAATACCAAATGTAAAAACACATGTAAATGAGATGAAACTCTGAAGATTGTTAAAACGGGTCAAATTTAAGATCAGAAGCTTGGTGGGCCTAGGACACGATCTCCTTACTCAAAGGAACAAATGGTTGTTTCTTTTCCTTTTTAGACTCCTGTTGGAATATTTCCTGTTTCAAACTGACCCCTGACCTACAGTTCATCTTCATTCCAATATGGTGCCCCTTATATTCCTTTGGAAGATTTAGTTCCTTGAGCTTCGCCAGACATGCTCCCACAAGCCATATATTACTTGAACCATTGAGGGTTTTCTCTCACGCTCTCTCCACCCTGTCCAGGCATCCATTGAATCCCTCCCCTCTACCTCTTGCTTTGATCCTCTAGCTCCAAAGCCCAGTAGAAAATCCAAATTCAGTTATCAGCGGGCCCCTGACCATGGTGCTGAGCGTGACTCCTGCTTTCCAGAGCTTCTCTCCACTTGGGTCTGAAAAGCAGTCATAACCTTTCCGAGACAACGTAGGGATCTGAGCTCTAGAAAGCTGTTTCCCTCATGCTCCCTCTCCCCCCCCCCCCATCAACCACAGAACCAGCTAAGAGTCAGGAAAGCCAGCTTAATCAGCTTATGGCCTGAGAGAACTGGTTTCGGAATGAAGCACAGAGCCAGAAGGTTTGGTACTCAGCTCCTAGAAAGTCAGGCCTTACAAGGTTTCTTCGTGGAGTGAAGGAGAGTAAAGCTACTTCCAAGCTCCTTAGAAATCACCTCTTGAACACACACACACACACACACACACACAATACATATGTGTATGTGTGCAGAATCACACAAAATACATGCACATCTACTATGTATATGAGTGATTGTTCACATGCTACCTGTGTTCCATGTATTGTGTGACTCTACATACAATACATAAACATATGACAAAAGGCACAATTATAACAGACATTCACCTATACATATAACAGACTCATAGGAAGATCTCTTTCTGAATTGGCTTTTTCTGTGATTGTGGTTCTTTTCTTCCACCTACCCCCAAAACCTAATGTGTCATCTCAATGCCCAAAATAACTTTAGCTATTCCATACTTTGGATTCTGGTATTAAGGGTAGGGATGGGCACACTTAGGATGCCCAAAATCTGTGCCAATGCAGAGCTGAAATCTGGGAGAATTGGGCCTTTGGCTTTCTTTGAATGGAAGAAGAAAGGGGAAAATTGAGGGAGAGAAAAACTGAACACTAATGCTTCTGTGTAGGTCCTGCATCCTGCTGTCCTACACGTCCCTTGGAAACAGAGAGGAATGTTTAGTACTAACCAGAGTTCTCTAGATATATCCTTTTGGGGAGTGGCTGGTGAATATAGGGGGCAGGTCAAGCTATCAGAACTTGCAAAAGAATACACCCATCCTTCTCTTGGACAGTTTAAATCAAATTTTGGAGAGCATCAGAGCACACTGGTAAGGGGTCAAGGTAGGAACTACATGTGCTCTCTTCTTTTACCATCTCTCATCCTGATATCATGGGTGTTTAATTAGAAGCTATTTTTAGTCACAACCTGGAGTAACCCTAGTTCCTTATGGTCTACAAGTGCCTCCCTTCTTAATTGTCTGTTCCTCCCTCACTCATTTTCTTTTTCTTGTATCCTTATTCCCATCTCCCAAACCTTTGTTAATCAGACCTCATCATTTTCCTGAGGGCTGGAAACACAATTAGCAATTGTAGCTTCCTCCTTTTCTCTCCCATTTCCTTAGGAATAAGGAATTGACTTCCCAACACTTCCCTTCGAAGCTCTCCTCTCACTTGGTCAGGGTTATCTTGTTGAAGCTGTGGTAGGCAAGACATGCCTGGGCTTACTGCTTTCTTTTCTTTGCTCCAGGGAAAGAACCTTGGGCCTATGCTACCCTAAGTAGCCAGAAGTATTAGATAGAAACAGAATAAAGAAAGGAGAAGGGCAAGAAGAGAAATATAGCAAAGGAAGCTGTTGTAGAGAACAAAAACAAATGCCATAACAACAGCTCTGGCTGAATCAGGCCACTTGCACCTCTTTCTTATTCACTGAGCAGGCTTCAGCCTGCTCCAAGCTTCAGGATTTGACTTGTAATGGAAATCAGTGCTCTATCCCACCCCCACTCCCCCAACCACAAACTCTAGATGTATTTTCTCTGTTCCTAAATATCTCATATATGATTTGTAGGGAGCCTCCCCCTAGTCCTTTATCCCTTCTCTTTTTCTTAGCTCAGTAGGTCAGAAGATCCAATAGGTTCCAGCCTTCCTATCTGAATGAGGGTTGTGTGGTAAGGAGAACTCTCATTCAAGCCCCCTTCCCCACAATTATTTCTTCCCCACTCATATTCCTCAATACAAATACACAGCTACCTGCACACACACATACACACACAGAGATTCATATGAATGAATAAACAGTGATTGCTTAAATTTGAAACTCTAATCAAACTGCCCTCCCCCTGCATGCAGGGGCCTTTCTATGCCTGTTTGCTGTGCCCAGTCCCCCAGGTTGGGCGGCCTTGGCTCTCTAGCAGAGCTCTGGCTGTACAGAGAAGCCAGAAATCCTGAGCATTTTCAGCTATACTCTTCCCATCCCCCTCCTGTTAGAGCTTCACCCAACTATCCTCATCCTTCTCTTTGGAAGGTGAGAGGAATAGGTAAGGAAGGTTAGAACCAGAGTGGGGAACACAACTGACTGACAGTAAAGTTCTTATGTGAGAAATAAAATATATCCAGAAAAGATTTTTCTAACAATATCCTGTTTTAAATGGCAAGAATATGTGATGGATATTTAAAGGGGTGGTGGTTCTGCCTATATGCATGTGTGTAATTATCACCTGAAATGTTTCTCAGGATAACATCTATCCTGGTGTGTAAGTATTGTGGGCATGGGTGTGAATGTTGGCTGCCTGTGAAGGAAGATAAAATGAACTCAGAAGCTGGGGCTGGATATTGGGACCTGGAAAGTGGGCTCCTTACTATTTTAATATCTGAAGCATTTACCGTTTATTCTCTCTTGCTCAATCCAAGTCGTACAACTTCCACTCCCTTCCCCCAAGGAATCCAAAGTCAAATGACTTACCCCTCCTGCTTCCCTCTACCACACGACCCCTGACCTTGGCCTTGTAGATTTCCAAGGGTCAGTGGGTTAGGGCCAGGGCAAAGACCTCTGACTTCCTCCAGTCCACTTCTCCTTTGCCCAGGGCTACCCATTAAGCAACCTACCAATGACCCACAAATACTGTGGGGTAAAGGAGAATATGACCCGAACACCTCCCCCAGCCCAAGCTAAGGTCCGAGAAATAAGTTAAGCCCCTCCTCTCAAAGCTCCCCCCCCAACCCCATCAGTTGCCTAGTCTGCCCCAATCCCCCTCCCCCTCACAGCACTTCTGGGCGTCGCAATCCCCTATCCTCTCTCCACAAGGCTCAGTTTAGACGCACCCGACAGCAGCACTTACGGACGGGGATAGGAGTCGGGGGTTCTCGGAGACCGAGCTCAGGGGCCCCGGGAGGCAGCGGCGGGGGCTGGGCGGCGAACTGGGGATGGTAGGGAAGCAGGGCTCTCCAGTCCCCATGGTGGTGGGGAGCGCAGATTCCTGCTTCTTGCTGCCGCCCTTTCGGCAGTCCTTGCCTCTCTTCGGCCCAGGGAAGAGGAGGGGGGCGGCGGCCGGCACTGGGGGCTCCTTGCCTCTCGCAGCTTCTCCTGTCTCTGGAGCTGCTCCCAGCGCCGCCTCTTCGGGCAGGCTCGGCCCGCAGTGACGTCAGCGCCTCCTCCCCCTCCCCTCCCCTCTCTCCCCCACTCACTCCAACCATTGCAGAGGGGAGAGGGGGGGAGAGCTGGAGAAAGGGCAAGAGCAGAGAGGAGGCTTGGAGAGAAGGGGATGCAAGAGTCCCGGCTCCCCCGGCCCTTTGCCCTTAATCCGGGTTCTCAGCACAAGCTTGTGCCATATCGGCGCCATTCGCAAACCAGCAAAGCCCGGTGATACGGTTACTTCAACTACAGGCTCCCCCATTCTTAAGACCCGCCACCCACTCCCCCAAAGCTCCTTTTCTCACTTAAAACCCCACACACAGCTGGGGGCAATGGAGAGGGAGTGGCGGTGGAGAACCATAGGGTGACCCAGGATGGAGGCCTTGATTACAGCGTTAGGGTATAAGGGAGAAATGGGTTTAGCGTGAGAACGAGGAGGTTGAAATTTCCCCTGGCGACTCAGTGCCGAGCTAAAGCGCCTTCCCTATAGATTTAGTCATAGCCTAGCAATCTCTTGCTTGAATGCAGGGGAAGTAGCAGATGCAGGGGAAGAGGGAGGATGGGTACCCCCAATGTGAGTTCAGAGAAGGTCCATCAGACTGGCTAGACCTTGCCTTATAGCTGCTGAGGTTTTCTTGGATACGTCTTCCCTTCCTCAAGGCAGGTCTTAACTTTTCACCATTATTACTAACCCTTGCTCCCTTTCTTGAGAACCTGGGGGGAAAGTGTTAAGCGCCTTGCAAGCCCTTTCCACCTGCCAAGCTGCTGTCCAAATGCTGAACTAGAATTCCGCGGAACCCTTTACAAATCTTTTTGTCTCTTATGCCTGGAGTCAGTCCCAACCCTAATCTCAGACCGAATTCCTCCTCGTGATCCCATTATCTGATTATCCGGAGAGATCTCATATATAGTGAGAGAGTGAGATGGGCCGACAGAGCTACGGAATTGAATCTCCTGGAAACATAGATCTTCCTTCCTTCCTTCCTTCCTTCCTTCCTTCCTCCCTCCCTCCCTCCCTTC
>NC_058131.1:600028118-600064889 GCF_016433145.1 Gracilinanus agilis | reverse complement strand
AAAAGTATCTCTCTAAACCTCTTCCAGGACTGTGGTCTTTTGAAGGAACTTGGATTTCTTTCCAAAATGGCTTCTCTGTAGACTACGGTAATGAAATGGATTTTCCAGATGTCCACGTGGCCATGTTGGAAGGCCTCTGATCATGGAACTTTCAAAAACAGATTTAACAATAAATTTCTTCCATGTCACTTTTAACTCTTTACACCAATTTCTCCTATGTCTGAAGTTATGCATTCTCCTGTTCTATAGGTGATGGTGTCTCCTATAGAAATTTTGAATGTCAAAGTAAATTTTTTAGTGTATGTGAATAAAATTGAATAGACAGCTTTGTATTCGGTAAGTACCAAATCTTGTTAAATATACTACAATTTGAAATCAGAAGAAATTATGTGAACTAGTGTCTGGGTGAATTGAGAAAAAAACATTTTATCTATCTAATCAGTCAATAAGCATTTATTAAATGCTTCCCATGTGCCAGGGACCATGCTAAGCACTTAGGATAAAGAAAGGCAAAAAACCAAACCAAAACAAAGCATAACCCAAAATAGTTCCTGTTCTCAAGGAGCTCACAGTCCAATGGGGGAGAAAGAATTCAGACAGTTCTGTACAAATAAGATCTAGACAAGATAAATTGGAAATAATGAACAAAGGAAAGGCACTAGCATTAAGGAAGATCAGGGAAGGCTTCTTATAGAAGGTGGAATTTTAGCTGGGACTTGAAGGAAACCTGAATGGTCAAGAGACAAAGATGAGGGAGGCTAGCATACCAGGAATAGGAAACAGTCAGTGAAAATTCATGGAATCAGGAAATGGACTGTCCTGGGGGAAGAACAGCAAAGAGATTAGTGTCACTGGATCATGGAGTCTCCAGAGAAAAGTATAAGAAGTCTGGAAAGATAGAAAGGGGTGAGGTTATAAAAGGTTTTAGCAGCCAAATGGAAGAAATTATATTTGGATTCTGGAAGTGATAGGGAGCCATGAGAATTTATTGAATGGGATGATGTGGGGGTAATATGGTGAAACATGTACTTTAGAAAGCTTAGTTTGACAGCTGAGTAGAGGATAGACTCCAGTGGGGAAAGACTTGAGGCAGGGAGGTCTTTAGGGAGGTTTTCGTAATAATATAGGCCTGAAGTGATGACAACCTACCCCGGAGGGTGGCAGTGCCAGAGGAGAGAAGGAGACATATATAAAAATATTCCAAAGATTAAATCAACAGGACTTGACACCAAATGGGATGGATAGAGAGCAGTGGGGAGAGGTGAAGAGTTGAGGATGACACCTAGGTTGTGAGTCTGGGTGGCTGAAAGGATGTGGTGCCTTGGATAGTAATAAGGAAATAAGGAAGAGAGGGCTTGGGAGTAATTGGGAAGGAAGATAATTAATTCAGTTTTGGATATGTCTATGGGGCATATAGTTTAGGATGTCCAATAGACAACTGGAGATGTGATTCTGGAAAGTAGGAGTGAAGTTAGGGCTGGATAAATATATCTGGAAATCTTTAACATAGAGATGATAATTGAATTCATGGCAGCTAATGGCATCATCAAGTGAAATAGGATGTAGGAAGAAGGGAGGAGGGACTAGGATGGAGCCTTGGGGGACATCCATGGGCATGACCTGGATGAAGATCCAGCAAAGGAGGCTCAGAAGGAGCAGTCTGACAGGTGGAAATCATCACAAATGAAATGAATATAGATGGAGTCAACAAAGTTTTGAGCAAGTTAAATTTACTCGTAAAAGCTAGAATAATAATAATAATAATAATAATAATAATAATAATAATAATAGGGTTTTTAACTCCTTGGCAAGCCAAAATGAGGCCTACAGACCATTATAGACAAAAGGGAGAAGTATCACAAAACTAGAATGCAACTTCATGAATGCGGAAAACAATATTATTGATTAAAAATCCTACAGCATCATAGGCATGCAGAAAATATGATTGGCCAGAAATTGGGAATGTGGGGCTCACAATAACATCTCCTTCCACTTTACTAGGAAATTCCAAATGATTTAGTCCACCTTCAAGAAAAACTAATAATTTATAGATAACAAGTTTGCTCTAATTACATAAGGGTGGTAGCTAGTGATATAAAGATAACAGGTTTCTTTTAAGTAAAGTGATTTATAAGACAACTGAACTTTTAAACGTAACTCAGAGAGAAAGATAACTTTTTAACTTAATTCAAAGACAAAGAAACATAGCTTAGGCAATTCTATATACAATGGTAGCGGTGATACAGAATAAAATAAATTACAAAATAGAATATTTTTTTCTGAATCTTGATCTCATTTTCCTCATTTCTAAAATAAGACCATTGAATTATATGATGCCCAAAAAACTCCTTCCAACTTTAATAAATATTCAGCTCAATTCAGTAAGCATTTATTAAATGTCTATCATTTGCATGGCATCATATCAAGCAATTGTGTGATCCAAAGACACTAAAATAGTCCCTGCTCTTAAGGAGCATATATAATACTGGGGAATGCAACATTTACACAGAGAAATAAGTGCCCATCAGGAGAGAAAGTGCATTGACAACCAGGAGATAACAAATGATTCAATAGAACCTTAGTCACTTATTGCTATTGGACAGGCAAAGGAGGGAATACTCTGTTTTGAAGAAAGCTCGACCTTTCTCTGCCCTCCTCTCTCCATACTCCATGGACGTCTTTGGCAGAATTTATGTCCATAAGCTCTACTTTTAGTGTGTCTTACTTAACATGCACCATGAACTGATACAGTACATATTGGATATTCAGAAAACTTCTTTCACTAAAGTCTAGTTGGATTTTTGAATTCCTGCTCTCTTTACCCCACCAGATTTCCAAATATAGGTTGACTGCTAAGTTATACAACTTTTGCCTACTGTTCTATGATAACCTTAGGGAACCAAACATTGTAAATCATGTGCTGGTCAACAGACATTGTTTCAATTGAATGTTATCTTTGTGAATGGATTCCAGGTGACCCCATCCTTTTGGCCCCTTCTTCCCACGATGGACTATTTGGAATCCTTCTCTTCTCTTTCTCCCCCATTCTTTATTGTAAAGGGAGAAGGACAAGTTAATAATGACACTATTAATGAGACGAATAAACAACAGTTATTTGTTGAGCATGGAGTACTATTATTCAGGGACACAGAAAAACTAAGATGTAAAATTTTTGTTGTCTTTGAGGAGACAAGACTAACATCAGATAATTCAAGACAGCCTTTAAATAAGTGCTGAATTGTGTATAGAATGAAAATCATGGAAAGGAATATCAATGAGGTCTAGGGAAGGAAGGAAAAACACAAACCTTGATTATTACAGGAAAAGTGAAATCAAGGTGCCTAAGTAAATACTTAATTAACTGACATGGAGTCTGGTTGAAAAAATCTTTTAGACTAAGGAAACATAATAATTCTTTGGAAAGCGAAATCTTTAGCCCTTGGGGACAAAAAGGATGCTGTTTGGTCATGAGTTTATATATTTGCTTGTGGATTAATATGTGTACTGTCAGAGTATGGTTTGGGGTAAGTAGTACTATATTTGTGGTGTTGGAGAGTCTATGTCTGCATGTTAAAGCTCATGGGATGAATGCTTTCATTTATACCAGAAGAGGTTGGGAGGAGGGAGAGAGAAAGGGAAAATTCAGTCTGATTCATTTCAAGGAAACTGTGTTAACATTTGAAAGAAGAGTACCTGGAAGGTCTCAATTCCTTTTCTGTCCTATAGAGTTGGTTACTTTTGAAACAGAATCTTGGATTTGAAAGAGACCTTAGTGAATCTCCCACACAATATAAGGATTCCCTTTATAATATCCTTGATGGATAGCCTACCATCTAGTTTCTGCTCAAATGCCTCTAGGGATAGGAAATTTGCTGTCATATAGAATTTCATCTCATTCTTTTTCTTTTTTCCAGATTATATGTAGATATGATTTTCTGACATTTTGCAATCTATGTTCTCTCCTCCCTCCCACCCCTCCCCATCCCCTCTATAAGAAGGCTTCTTGTAAAAAAGTTTTTCCTTATCTTGAACTAAAACTTACCTCTCTGGATTTCAACACGTTGCTAGAGCTATACAAAGTAAGTCAAATCCCTCTTGTACCCAACAGTTCTTTAAACATCTAATAACCATTGTGTACCTTCCCCGCAAAGTATTTTATTCCCTAGCTAAGCATCAGCAGTTTCTTCATTCCTTATTTGACATGATTCTGGAACCTCGGTCATTTTAGTCATGTTCCTCTGGACATGTTCCAATTTCTCAATCTCCCCCTTAAAGTGAAGTGCCCCAAACGGAATTCGGTTCTTTCAGATGCAGTCTGATTGGTGCAGAATTTTTGTTGTCGTTGTAGTTTAGTTGTTTCAATTGTGCCTGACTTGTAAAGCCTGACTCTTTGTGACCCCATTTGGAGTTTTCTTGGCAAAGATACTGGAGTGGTTTGCCATTTCCTTCTCTAGCTCATTTTACAGATGAGGAACTGAGGCAAACAGGGTTACAGTGGGCTTATTCCTCCTGGTCGATGAGAACTGAAAGGGAATTTAGAGATGATTTTGTCTGACTCCCTGATTTTTTAGAAGAGGGAATTGAGGCACAGTTTAAGAGATTCACCCAAGTAGGTGGTAAATAGTAGGGACTGGGATTCAAACCTAATGTCTTCTGACTCAAAAATCCATATACTTCCCACTACAGTAGGCTACCTATTAGAGGTGTGACTATGTGATTCTTTCTAACTCTGAATCTTATGATCCTATAATATGGACAGTATATCATGACTCCCAAAAATTTTAGTGCAGTTTTAAGTTTTAATGGGTTAAATCATTCCATTTTAACCATAACTATCTCCGTAGAAGAGGAAAGGAACTGAGACCTTCTAGGTGCACTTCTTTCAAATATTAAGAAGTTTTGTTTGAATTGAATTGACTTTTCCTTTTCTCCTTCCTCTCAATTCTTTCTAATATAAAGAAAAGCATTCATCATATGAGATTTTAGCATACAAGCACAGATTCTCTGATATCTCAAATCCATTACTACTTACCCAAAGCTCAAGTTTTAATGGCCTAAAACTGCACCAAGACTTTTTGCGACACAATGTACTTATAGTAATACAGTTAAAGATTTCAGTAGCTTTTGGGGGAGAGGGCAGTTCATCACTTTATTTGCTTATATTACATCTGAGGTTCATTTTTAAAAAACACACACACAAACACATGCAATGTTTAATTGATGCCTTTACATCACAATCATTTCTTATTCCTCTCCTCCACTGAACCCTTCCTTATGAAAGAGATAATTAAGCAAAAATATCCAATATAGAAACCTTGTCTGGCAACTTATATAATGCTGCCATTATTCTTGCCAATAAATTCTGTCCAAGGAGTATCCCACCTTTCCACCAAAGGAGGAGGTATATGTCAAGTCTTTTTGTACTTGAGACACCTGGACAAAATCGCCATGTCTTGATGGTTGATCTCCTTGCCTTAAGTATCTCCCCACTGCAGTTCATTCTTTATTCAGTGGTCAAATTAGTCTTTCTAAAGCACAAGTCTGACCGTATCACTGCCCTCCCCCATGTCCCTCCATTTAATAAAACTTGTGGCTCCCTATTGCTTCCAGGATCCAAATAGAAAATTTTCCATTTAGCTGCTGAAACTCTTCTACCATTCCAGGCTACTCATAATTTATTCTGAAGCTTCTTTGATGCAAGGACACTGGTCTCCTTGCTGTTCCTCCCACAGGACACTCTATCTCCTAACTCCATGTATTGTCACTGGCTGTCCTTCATACCTAGAATGTTCTCCCTCCTCAGATCACCTTTGCCTTCAGATCACCCTGGCTTCCTTCAAGTCCCACCTAAAATCCCAATTTCTGCAAGAAGCCTTTCCCGATCCCTCTTAATGCTAGTGCCTTCATTGATTATCTCCTATTTATCCTTTAAATATCTTGTTTGTCAGTCTGCTTAGGGATTGGCCCCCATTACAGAATTAATTACTGGCACACAGACATATGGAGGACAATATTTAATGGGAAGAAGCTTGTGATTTTGTAAAATGAAAAGTATTTATTTGTTAAATTCTATGTTTTCAAAAATAAATAAATATCTTGTTTGTGCATAGATGTGTGCTTGTTGTCTCCCTTGAATTCCTTGAGATCAGAGGCCCTTTTGTTTTTTGACTTTCTTTGTATCCCCAAATGCTTAGCACAGTCTTTGGCAAATAGTAAGTGCTTAATAAATGCTGTTGATGACCTGCATGGCTTGACTTTTCAGGAACCAATCGTATGCCAGATCTCAAACATCTTGTAATTATACAGGTGATTTCTTGGAACTAAAAACAGAACTGAACATTAATTGCTGTTAAATTTCATCTTGCTAGTTTGGAATCAGTAATTTAGTCTGCCAGAGAATCTTGCTTTTTGAATCTTGATTCTTCTATTTGACATATTAGCTAGGCCTCCAGCTCTGCGTTATTTACAAATATAAATATAACGAATGACTTCATCCAAGTTTGATAAAAACCATCAACCCGGAGCCAAGGACACAGCCTCTGCCTCCTTTCTTCTTTCTCCAGCTATCTGAATTCTTTGCATTCTGCAAGGCCTAGTTTAAGTCCTGTGTCCTCTGGGAAGCCTTCTCTGATCACCACCAGCCCACAGATCAACCTCTTTAACTTTTATACCCCTCATTACCACTGATTCACTGCCTTGTGGTATGAGCTTGCTGCCCAATGAGATTGTAAACTCCTTAAGGGCTGATACTAGATGTTATCCATCTCGGATCCTACATTGTACCTAGCGAAGTGCCTAGCGTCTCTGTATCTCCAGAGAGGTACATTGCTAGTCAGATAAATGATAGATAAGGCAGAGTAGAAAATAGGTGTGAAATCTTAAACTGAATTCTGAGCACCTCCTGATGGGCCGCACTAGTTGGCAGGGAATCGGTTGTCCAAGGATCCCCTCTTTAAAGGGTTTGCACATCCTTTTCACAATCTGCATTTTCTTTAAGGACCCTCCTAACAAGAATTTTTGTTTCTATTCTTGCCCAGAACTGGGCATCAGCCGAGAGGGGGTGCTTGTCCGTGACTGGAATAGCAGAGGATCTAATTCCTAAGTGGGGGCGTCCCGCTGCATTTCTGAACTTGGAGAATAACTTTTCTTCTGGCGGGCTCCACCGCCCCTCTTTCCCCAGGACCCTTGCTGCTCCCGGAGCCCTGGAGCTTAGCTCAGCAGGAGCGGCACAAGTGGGGCGTGCCCCCACCCTGCCCCCACTGCAGCAGGCAGTCCAGCCCCTCCAGCTGGCTGAGCCCATCCTAATAGCACCCTCCGGCCATTGGTCCATCTAGGGAGGAGGCGGGACCGGGGGCCCTATAATATTCAGGCTCAGCATTCAGTAGGGGAGGGAGTAGCCGGTTGACTGACTCATTCTGTCCCCGGAGAAGAAGTCAAAACACAAACAGACTTGAAGAGCTTGCCGAGTCAGCCCAGCGGGGCCACAGCGCACAAGCCCAGGCAAGAGCTGCCCTCTCAGCTCCTGCTAGATAGCATGAAGGGCCCCAGCGTTCTCCAGACACTTTGGAGACTCTTATTCTCCCTGTCTGTGGTCTTGGCTGCCTCTGGTGAGTTCGATTGCTCTCTTCTAACCTTCTGGCCCTATTGTGAAATGTTCCCGGCTCCTGGACACTTTGGAGACTTTCAAGGAAAACAGTTGCTATTGGGGGGACTGGGTTGGGTGGGGTGGGGTGGGGTGGGGGTGGGAGAAGGGTGAGGCACCAGACTGTAGATCCCCAGCTGCTTCCCTGCCACTCTAGCCAGGACTCGCTCCCTTACTTAGCCTCCTTCACCATCTTCTCTTGTCCAGAAAGGAAGAGGACTTTATGCAGTGCAATGGTCCTGACTTTTCTTTCCCAGTTTGATTTTTATAATGAGCAGTGATGTGCCCTGTAAGGGTTCCTCCCAAACTAGATTTCTCTTGAGAAGAGTGAGTCAAGACTGTGTATATTTTAACTCTACCCCAAAGTTTTCCATCGCCCCCATCAAGAATGCAGGACAGAGACAGGTCTGTTTTGGTGTGGGCGCAGTCAAATAGGGCATGATCGAGGGATTTGGCAGAGCAAGAGGTGAAGCCCAGGGAGGAGGAGGGAATCCCCAGCTGGGAGTCTAGAAAAAAAGAGTGAGCTCCTGGTGGGAGGCTGGCTCAGGAATTCTGATTTGATTCCTGGGTGATCTTGGGCAGACCCCTCTCTCTTTTCAGAGCCTCTTCAGCCTCCACTGCAGAAAGGGTAAGTCGAGTTCTGGTCCCCACTCTGCTGAGGAGAGTTAGGAGTGAATGAAGGAGGCTCTTGATCCTCATCTTTTTGGTGCTGATCCATTCCTCTGCCTTGCTGACATAATAGATCGACCATATATGGGTGTGCTCAGATGGTTGTTAGGGATAAACCCATGTGTTTGGGAAAGGTGTGCATGGGAAAGTGAAGAGGAAGAGAAAAGGGAGACAGGAGTTCTAGTCACTAGCCCATCTGCTTCTTTCTGAGGGAAATGGAGATGGGGTAGGTAAGATAATAATACTAGCTCGTGTTTATACAGGGCTCTAAAATTTACAATATGTTTTACATATATTTTATCATTTGACCCTTTTGCCAACCCTGTGAGAAGTGTTATTTAAACCCTCCCCCCCCCCCATTTTTAGGAAACTGAGGCTGGGAAATTGTGCCTGGCTCAGTATGCCTGCCATACAGCGGTTGATGGACAAGGCAGAAATAAAACTCAGGACTTCCTGAGTAGACTGAAGACCAGCCGATATGCCTAGCTACTTCCCAGTGAGATAGGAGGGAGTCTGAGCCTGGCTTCAGGCCAGCCCTTGTCTAAGTTACATGAAGGTCTCATACTTTATGAGGTCCCAAGAGCCTAGAGTTTAGTCATATAAGGAAAGCACTAGATGTTCCAATATTTGTGAAGGATGTCATAGAAAGGATTTGGGTGAGTGGGTAGGGAAGGGGAGGAAGTACAAGACTGTAATTCTTGCTCTTTTCCGGTAGTTCCCAGTGAAGGTAACCTCTGAATTTAGGAGCTTTTGGTCCTAGCACTTATCTTCCTCTGACTATTTAGGATGAATTTGTCCCTGAAAAATAAACCAGGAAGTCAGGAACCACTGTGACCTTGAGCTAAATATTTAAAGTGTGTTCATGGAGTTTAGGACCTGGAAACAGAACTTAGAGTTCATCTAGTACAGTTTTTTCATTTTAAAAACAAGAGGAGGAAAGTGCATAGAAATGAATTAATTTATCCAAGATCATACAGCTAGTTAGTGAAATCTCACTGCCACGCAAAATAGAAGAGATAAGAAATCCTGATCAATTTGTGATTCTTTCCCATAGAGTTTCATAGGTCAGGAGAAGAAGCCTGTGAGGTAGAATGTCCCTCTTCCTCTTTGCTAGAAAAGGCAAAAATCTCTAATTCATCTGCTTGAAAGAAAAAGGCCAGATCAGATACTTTATTTCCTTCTCAGCTACATGATCCAGGTGTATTTGAAATCTTTCTCTTTCACTTTCATTACCTCCTAGTAAAAGTCTTTGCCCTGGGGCCAGGTATTTGAGGAAAACTTGGATTCCGTTGGCCTTAGCTGCTTAGATATAAGCAGTAAGGATCTCTTTGGTCACCCTGCTAGTCTCTTTATAGTCTAGTGCCCATCTGCTACAGTCTCTTAACCCTCTGGAGGGCTAGGAAATGGGATTAACCTGCTATTTAAAGAACAATGACTAATAGCTTATTAAGAGTTGACTTGAGTTTAGTGCCCTGTGAGCTGCAGCTGGGAGAGTTCTGCTCTTCAGGACAGTATACCTCTCTATTCCTCTTCTTCTTCTTCTTTCTTTCTGGCACCCTTGAAAATATGGAAGACTGGAGCAGCTAGGTGGCTCAGTGGATAGAGACCCAGGCCCAGAGATAGGAGGTCCTGGATTCAAATTTGGCCTCAGATATGTCCTAGCTGTGTGACCTAGTCTCAATCTCTGCTTTTATAGCTGAGCAAACTGAGATCTAGAGAAAAGAGACTGGTTCAAGCCATTTAACAAGTTGAGGTTTCTTATTGCTAAGTTACTGTTTTGAGTCCAGCTTTAAGCCGAAATTATCATGCTCCTGTAGGGTTTGGGAATCACAAAATACAGGAAACAGTTTTTATGGAGGGTCTTGTTTCAAAATTCCTTCAGGCAGTTGTCTCTAACAGTCAATTTGCCTTCCAGGTGAGGATTGTGATCCTAGCCTCTGTCTGAATGGAGGTACCTGCCTGAATGGAAGTGAGAGTTCCACTTTCTACTGCCTCTGCCCTGAAGGATTCACTGGGCAGAATTGCAGCGAGACTGAGCAAGGTACCTTGTCAGAGGTCGATTGGCTGAGTTTTCTCTGAATTCAGCCCTAGGTCTTAAGGGTTTTTTTTTTTTCCTTTTAAAATTTCTCTCAGATGGCACTGGCATACCACCATTAGATTGTAAGCTCCTTGAGGGCACAGGCTGCCTTTTGCCTCTTTTGTATCATTAGCATTTATGTGCCTGCACATAGTAGTTATTTAATAAGTATTGTTTGGTCATTGATCAATTTGGGGCCAGGTTTAATACCTTTGTTGTGAAAATTATTTAGGGGAAGAGAGGAGGTGACATTTGTCTGATCTCTGATCCATGTGGCTGCTCCACTGAATGGCCAGCATTCTATGTTAATATAAACTCTGCTTGACTTCATCTGGTTCCCAACCAGGCCTTTTTCCTAGGTGGGTTAGGAATGCTTTAGTTCTATTTTCCTGACCAGGTACTGAGATACTTGAGCTGGCGGTGTGGAATCTTCTTAGGAAAAGTGTACTTTTGTTTCTATTGATTCTTCAGTCCTATGATTATCCCCAGATCCCACCTAATCATCAGGTCTTTTCTGGTTTCTCTTTAGGGCCCTGCACCCCCAATCCTTGCCTAAACTATGGCCAATGCCGAGTGGTGACTGAGTCCCGGAGAGGAGATGTCTTTGCTCAGTATATCTGTGAATGTCTTGAAGGATTTGAGGGTCCTCATTGCCAGAGATTAAGCACTGTTGGTGAGTACCAATGGAGTTTTTATTGGAGAGTGGGAAGGAATAAAGGGTAATCTACTATGTTTCTAATAATGGTGATGATGTTGATTCCTGCACAGGGTAGATTCTGGATAAGTCTTCTAGGAAGAGGGCAAGGACTTAGTTAGATTTAGCCAGAGGCTGGTAGTAGTAGAGAGAGGATATATTAATAAGTTTTTTGAAATGCATTGAGGATTCAGAGAAAGGCAAAACAGCCCTTGTTCTCAAGGAGCTCAGATTCTAATGGGGGGTGGGCAGTGGGGGAAATGTGTAAATAACTTGTGCAATTTACAGGTTAAATTAGACGAATTCTTGGAGGGAAGGGACTAGCATTGGGGGTGGGGGGTGGGATGGGGTAGAATTTGAGCTGAATCTGGAAGGAATCCAGGAAAGCCAGGATGCCAAGCAGGAAGAAGGAAAGCAGTCACAGTGGCATTGTTAAGCTATTTTAAAGGCTTTCCCTGGACCAGGTTAGTTCAGCCATACTCTGGATGGCTTAGTGGTTGAGTTTCTTTTTTTAGCCAAGGTTCCCATTCAACTGAATCCTTTCTCTGCAAGCTAATTCTCCCACAGGTTTGTTCCATGTCTCTAGGCAGCAGGCCAATTCCTGTACCCAGGTGAGTTGCCGTGGAGACATATGAAGTCATTGGGAGCTCTGGATAGGTCTCTTCTAAAAAAAAGATGAGGTTGATGTAGCCCAAGGCCAAAGCATCAGGATTAGGGTTCATTCTCTTAGACTTCTGGCTGGAGGCAGGAATTAAAAAAAAAAAAAAGCTAAACTTTGATGAATTCAAGAAGCACCTAAGTCAAGGCTTCAGGGTTGGGACCCAGAGTAGGAAGTTGTGATATCCTTGTCATGGGATCATGATGAGGGGAGAAGAAGTCTGGGGAAAGCTGGCTGCAATTAAGATTTCTGGATTCTCTATTTGAATAAATTCATCATATATTTATGTACTTTCCCCCCATTTTTGATAGTGTTGTGTGTGGATGTATAGTAGTTATGTCTTTGACCATGGCCAAAATCTGATGATGAGAATAGTTTTCTTCATAAATTGCTTCTCTTCTACCCTAGTAAAAATATCCCCACTTTACAATCTTGCAATCCTAGCCCAAGAATTCCTTCTCTCACACTTCAGAGCTGGCCCATTGATACCAATACTAAAGGTAACCTAAAACCCAAAATATATACCTTGATTTCTTTCTTTGAGGGGGTTAGAGTGGTGCCTCCCACCTTCTGTGGACCAGTTTCTTTTCAGCATCTCCAGAGGGACAAACTCTCTTCACTAGGCTAACTATCCAGAGAAAGCCATCTGGAACACTTCATTGTCTTTACTCTGGGGAGAAGGTAGGCTATGAACACTGAACCTGAGATGATGCTCCTCTGGTCTGATTTGGTACAGGATCCAAGATAGTCCTGGAAACTCTTACAGCAAGAAAATTTCACTAAATATTCTTGCCAAAGGCTATTTACTGAGGCCTTGAAGAGGCCCTGGATTTGGAGACCTGGCTTCAAATCTTGTCTCTGCTACTTATTGCCCATGTGAACTTTAGCAAGTCACTTAACTTCTGGTCCTCAATTGTAAAATAAAAGGGCTTAGACTAAATGACCTCTAAGGTCCCATCATCTCTAAATCCTGTGATTCTATTCATGTCAGTTTGTAGATAAGGCAGGAGATTGGCTTTGTCTCCTCCCCTAAGAAGATGTGACAGCAGAATATAATTACAGCTGGGAGCCCCTGGTAGTGTATCCCTATTCATGAAAATCCCTTTTCATTCCTTGGGTCTCTCTGGGGACTTCCTAGAGGAAGTGGTTTTGGAGGAAGTACATAGAGCCAGAGAATAGAGATCTGGCTACACAGGCAAGTGACTTGTAAGGTCCCAGGGGAGGTTCCACAGCAATCCTCCATAACCTCTCTCTGTTTTCTGTTTTGTATTTTGGGGGTAGGCTAAAGCATGGAGGCATATATAAAGCTGTGCTTTTCTAGGACCTTCTATGAAAACTCAAGGAATATTTTCTTGGCAACAAGGAATGTAAAAATGGACCATGGAAAGAATTGGAATCAGAAGATGTGGGTTTAGATCTTAACTATGCTTTTTATGGCTTCTGTGTCCTTGGACATGTCCTTCATCCTCATCTGGAAAATGAGGAAGTTGGACTGAATAGTCTCTTGTAAATTCCTTCTGGTTCTAAATCTATAATCCCAGGAACCACAACCACCTGGGCTCTAATTAGGTAACTGTTTAGGGTCCAATGAGATATATATTTAAGATATTATCTTTGGGGCAGCTGGGTAGCTCAGTGGATTGAGAGCCAGGCCTAGAGATGGGAGGTCCTAGGTTCAAATCTGGCCTCAGACACTTCCCAGCTGTGTGACCCTGGGCAAGTCACTTCACCCCCATTGCCTACCCTTACCACTCTTCTACCTATGAGTCAATACACAGAAATTAAGGGTTTAAAATTAAAAAAAAGATATTATTTTTTACAAATATGCATATTTTAATACCAGAAGATATTCTACTTCATAGCTCTTATTTCTATTTATTAGTAATGAGGTGGTTCCAAGGCACTATAGATCTAGGATACGCTGAGCCTAAAGATTTATTTTAGAAATCAAACTTCCTATGTTAGCTTGGAATCTATCTCACCTTTGGAAGTATTTGACAGAGAATATCCCATTGATATCGTCCCCAGGGTTGATTCAGTTTGTTCTAATTTAGGTGAGGTCTAGTAGAGAAGCTGCTAGAGAGCCAAAAGAGAACAAAACTGCTGTCATGGCCCCTTTTGATGGAAAATGATAGATAATGAACTTAAATATTCTTTTCTCTAAAATTCCCAGGACTAGTCAGGTTAATTTGGGTTCTCCTGATGAGAGAAAGCCAATATATTGGATTAAACAACCAACAGGTTGTTTCTAATCAATGGAGGGGGCAGCTAAGTGGAGCAGTGGATAGAGTGCCAGTCCCGGAGTCAGGAACTCATCTTCTTGAGTTCAAATCTGGCCTCAGATAATTATTAGTTGTATGACCCTGGGAAAGCCACTTAACTTTATTTGCCTTGGTTTTCTTATCTGTAAAATGAACTGGAGCAGGAAATGGCAAACCACTTCAGTATCTCTGCCAGGAAAATCCCAAATAGGGTCACAAAGGGTCAGACATGACTGAAATGGCTGAACAATAAATCAATGGAGGTGGACCTCACTCTGGTAGGAAGTAAAGCTGAGTCAATTCTGTTGTCTCCCTCCCCAACCCATCTATTCCTAAGCTGGGAACGAGTGCAGCAAACAGCCTTGCAAGAATGGTGGCACCTGTCTTGACCAGGAAGAAGGTTACATCTGCGAGTGTCCCTCCCCGTTCATGGGAAAGTCTTGCGAGTCCCGTAAGTGCTTGACGGGCATTGATCTCTTTTGTCCCATTTGTTTTTCCTGTCTTGTATTCTTAAACCCTTCTCTATCCTAAAAGAGGAATTAGGTGGGCATCTCTGAGTCTGGGGCCTCAAGAGGAATCTGAATTTAGCTGGAATAGGAGTATGGGGTTTGGGTGATAGTGAATAATCTGAGTTAAAATTATATATTATTTATCTCAACATTTCCCCCTCTTTTTGGCCTTCAAGGCCTCTTATCTATTGTCTTTCTAATATTATGATTCCCTTCTAGAATGTCTTCTCAGCTTTCCTGACCAGTCTATTTTTCACTTCACATTTATACTATACCTCCTCAAGGCCTCAAGGAGGCCACATCTAATTAATTCTACCCAACTAATCCTGATTGGTTATGTCATTTATTTGGTGTGTTGTTCCTATTTATAAAATAACTTGCATTTTAATATTTTTATATTGTTTTAAAAATATCTTTCAGGTCTATGTCTCTCTGTGTGTATGTGTATCATCTCCCCATCTTGATTACCTTATATATTCTTTGAGAGAAGGGCAGGGAAAATAACTCGTTTTTTGGTATACCATCCCGTTCAACCCCCCTAGTGGTTCAACACATGGGAAGTACTAAACTATTGCTGACCCCCTGATTGTTTTTTTTTTCTTACCCTAGCTTGCAACATGCCACTGGGGATGGAGGGAGGTGCCATTGCTGATTTCCAGTTATCAGCCTCATCTACGTATTACAGTTTTCTGGGGATGCAGCGCTGGGGACCAGACTTGGCCCGGCTCAATGCTCAAGGGATTGTCAATGCCTGGACTGCCAGCACCTATGACAAGAACCCCTGGATACAGGTGCTGGAGAATACCAGGGACTCCCCTGGGTGGTCATTAACTGGACTTGGGGGGGCCCAATGCCAGGGCTGAAGGAAAAGTGATTTGGAGGTATTTGTGAATTGACATGATAAAAGTGGAAGTCAGGAGTCTTTTATCAGTCCTTCTCCCTGCATATGTAGGGGCTATTAATAGATATTTCTTGCCTTGGAAGTCTAAGCCAGAAGTTACCTGCTTTCTACAAGTTAAGGGCTTAATGCACTTAAGAAGCATTCATTAAGCATCTAATGTGTACAAGACACTGAGCTTAGAACTGGTGATACATGGGTGAAATGGCATCTAGCACATGCCTTTGAGGATCTTATCTAATATAGGGAAGTGGGGAAGAGTTGGAATAAGATGTATTTACAAAGAATTTCAATACAGGCAGAATATATGTAAAAGAGAGATCCAAAATATGTTTTTTAGAAATAGAAAGAGATCTTTTTTTTTTGGAGGAGGGGAGACAGGATTATGGGGGTAGAATCAGAGAGGACTTCACAGGGGAGGTAACACCTGATTTTGGCCTTGAAAAAAAAAAAAAGCAGACTTTTAGCAGGATAGAAGAATCCATTCCAGGCATAGAACACTGAGAGTAAAGGTGTTACTATGAGAGGATTCTGGACAACAATGGAAAAGGCAAATAATCCAATTTGACTGGAATGTAGAATGTGTGAACATGAATGATGCAAAATTAAGCCCAAAATGTAGGTTAGAGCTAGATTGTGGAGAGCTTTGAATGTCAGGAAAAGGAAATTCTACTTTATTTGGAAAGTAGTAGGTTGCTGCTGAAGGTTTTTTGTGTTGAGGAATAACTTTAGGGAAAATGAACAGGAAATGTGGAAGATGGATTGGAGAAGAGATAGATAGATTGATTGGAGATGGAAAGATTAGTCTAAGAGAAAGGGGATTAGAGTTGGAAATAAAATATAGGAGCAAAAGGAAGGAACAGGTGTTATAAAAACTATGGAAACAGGATTGATAAGATTTGGTAAGTGATTGGATATGGGGGACGGAGGGGAACAATGAGTCCAAAGTTTTTGACCCTGAGTGCTGGGACGATGGTAGTACAATCAACAGAAACGAAGAAGTTATGGGGAGCAACCAGTTTTCTAGGTGGAGGGAAAGCGGGGTGGAGATGATTAGTCCAGTTTTGATCCTGTGAAGTTTGCTGTGTCCATAACCATGTAAAGAAGTCCTCTAGGCAAATGATGTGATGCCATAATTCTGTTGAGAGGTCAAGGCTGGAAATATGAATCTTTATAGAGGTGGTAACTGAACTTGAAGGAGTGGATAAGATTATTAAGTAGAGTATTGAAAAGAGGACCAAAAGATGGCTCAGTCGATTGAGAGTCAGGCCTAGAGAAGGGAAGTTCCGGGTTCAAATGTGGCCTCAGACACTTCCTGGTTCTATGATGTTGGACAAGTCACTTCATCCCCATTGCCTAGCCCTTGCCACTCTTCTGCCTTGGAATCAATACACAGGATTGACTCTAAGGCAGAAAGTTAAAGGTTAAAAAAAAAAAAAGAGGACCAAAGACAGAACTTAGGGAGACATCCATGTTTAAGAAGTGGGTTAAAACTGAGGATTCAACAAAGGAGGCAAGAAGGGAATTAGAGGGCAGGAATTGAACCCTTAGAATGCAGGAAAGAATCCTGGATTCCAGGAATCCAGGAAAGAAAGGAATATCAAGGCGGGATAGGAAACAATCTGAAATGTTGTAATGAGGTATTGGAGGGTGAAAACTTAAAAACCACTGAATTTGGTGATAAGGTTACTTACTAGTGATCATGAAGTACTTTCCATGCTGTGTTCCATACAGAGTACTTCTTGTACAGTGCTAGGATGGTGGCCAACTTTGAGTGACTAGAGAAATGGGTGGATCGTGAGGAAGCAGAGACTGCTAATGTAGACTAGTTTTTGTTGCAGTTCTATAGTAAAAGGGAGGAGAAACATCAGATTGTGACTTAAGAGGGCAGTAAGGCCAAGAGGAAAAATGTTTTGTTATATTTTGTTTAGGTTGAGAGGACCTGAGCATGACTAAGGACTATATGGAAAGAAGTCAGTGAAGAGAGAAGAGATTAAAGATGTATGAAAGAGAGATGATTGATAAAACGAAATTGTCGAAGTTACTGGAAGGAATAAGCTCAAGAATACAAAAGGAAAGGGGGCAGCTGAGTGGCTCCGTGGATTGAGAGCCAGACCTAGAGACGGGAGGTCCAAGGTTCAAATTTTGCCACAGATAACTCCTATGTGATCCTGGGCAAGTCACTTAACCCCCATTGCCTATCCTCTACTTGCTCTTCTGTCTTGGAGCACAGTACTGATTCTAAGACAGAACGTAAGGGTTTTTTAAAAATATGAAAAGAGAGCTACCTTTTCCTGAGATTAGAGAAAAGGAGGAGAGGTTGTGTGAAATATAGAGAGGTATTAGGGTTCATGTTGTATTCATTTCAGCACACATCAAGCACCTATTGTGTTCAAGGCATTATTTTATGCCCCAGTGGTACAAAGGCAAAAATGAAACAATGACTTCTTCCAAGTAGCTCACATGCTACTGGGGCAAATAACTGTTTCACAGATGAATAAATATAAGATATTTTGGAGAGAGAGAGTATTAACTTGGGAAAACAGGGAAATCTTCATGGTAAAGATGGTTGCTGAATTGAGTCTTGGAGGAAGAGAAGGATTCCAAGAGGAAGAGATGCAGATGGGATATTTCTAGGCTTCAGGAATAGCATGTGCAAAATGCCCAGAGATGAAAAGGAGAATGTCAACTTTGGGGAAATAGCAAGTAATTCAGTATGGCAGGAACGCAGAATGTGTGAAAGTGTCATGTGAAATAATCTTAGAAAGGTAAGTGTGAGCCAGATCAAAGAGGACTCTAAAAGCTAGGTTGAGGAGTTTGTGTTTTATCCTAGAGGGAACAGGGAGTCACAGAAAGCTTTTTGATTGGGAGTGACACTGTCAGGCTGGTTGTGGCTTAGGAAGATTAAGGACTTAATATTCTCAATAAAGTAGCAGACAATGTCATCTGCTCAGAATTAAAGGGTGGTGGGTTTGGGGGCTGGAGGACTAAGAGAAAGATTTGGAATGCCAGGATGGAGAGTGTGAGAGTCATTAAAAGATTTCTAAAAGGATTGTGGTACATCAGTTAGAGCCTGATTGAGGCTAGATGGCAAATGTTTTCACGGTCTCTTCTATTACTCAGTGTTTAGGGTTAACAGAGTGGAAATGGGGGGTGGGGATTCAAGTGTGGAAGACAATGTTTGATCAGCATGGCTAACCCTAAGGGAGGGAAGCGAGGCCAGAATGAGCTTCATGAATTGGCACAGTAAGTCAAAATCCTGGACTCTGAAGCAATTTGATGATTTGCTTCAACAAATAAAATTCAACAAATTAATCACCTACTTTGTGTACAGAATTGTATTAAGTGCTGGGAGAGATAATGCTTTTGTTGTTTAGTCATTTTTCAGTTGTGTCTTATTCTTTGTGACTCCATTTGGGGTTTTTTGGCAAAGATTCTGGAGTGGTTTGCCATTTCTTTCTCCAGATCATTTTTACAAATGAAGAAACTAAAGCAAACAGGGGTCAATGATTTGCTCAGGGTCACAAAGCTAGTGAGTGTCTGAGCCTAGAATTGAACTCATGAAGATAAGTCCTCCTGACTTGAGGATCAGGACTCTATCCTAGCTGCCTGAGATAAAGTCTAGAAGGCACAAATCCTTCCTTCATAAAGTTCAGTCTGGCAGAGCTTTCAAAAACTACACACACACACACACACACACACACACACACACACACACACACATGTATAAAACGATAAGGCAAGCTAATATAAATGTGAATTTGAGAGGGGCAGAAAAGTGTCTTTGCATGATATTGGAGGCTAGTGGAGAAAGAAAGATCCTGACAGACTTTGGACCATCCAGGGAGACTTTGTGGAGGATGTGACATTTGAATTGAGCTTTTAAAGATGAAACAGGTAGGGGGAGGAGGATATTCATGGAATAAGGAACACTAAGCAAAATATGGAGGTGGGAATGAGAATGATGTATCTCAGGAAATATAGTATAATTAATTTTGACTGTATTATAGGATATGTGGGGGGAAGTGGCGTGAGAAGTTTCTAGAAAGGTAGAGTGGTACTATATTGTGGATGTTCTTGAAGCCATGAAAAAGACTGACCTTTACTTGATATACAATACTAGGGAGCCACAGGAGATTTTTGAGCAGAAGAGTGACATTGCTATATCTGTAAATATAGAAAATTAATCTGGTAGTAGTAAGAAGATTGGATCAGGGCGGTGGAAGTGAAGTTTAGAATCAAGAAGGCCTATTAGGAAGTTATTACAGTGTTCTATGTGGATAGTAATGAGTGCCTGAGGAGGGTGATAATAATAGAACTAGAGAAGACGGGCCAGATACAGGAGATAGGTCATTAAATTTTTTTACCAATTACATATAATAACAAATTTCTATATAAGTTTTTGGAATTTATATGATCTCCCTCTCTCCTTCTTTCCTGCCTCCTGGAGGTGTCAAACAATTCAATCTGGGCTATACATGTATTTTCATGCAAAACATTCAGGAGATGTTTTAAAGGTAGACTCACCAAAACGTAGTAATTGGTTGGATGTATGAAGTGAAGAAAACAGGAAAGTCAAGTCAAACGCTTAAGATTTCAATAGAAAAAGATAGATTAATGGCAATGTCACTGACAGAAATAGTAAAATCAGTAGAAGGAGCAGCTTTAGGGAGAAAGACAAAAAGCCCTTTTTTTTAGACTTGATCTTTCAGGCACTGTTTAGGCATTTGGAAGAGATAGAGTGATGGGTCTGACACTTGGAAGGTCAAGGACTAGAGATATAGAAGTCAAATATATAAATATGAGAGTTAAAGCTGTAAGAGTGAATGAGGTTGACAAGAGAGATAAGAAGGCCAATGAGTGTATCTTGGATGATTTCCTACTTTTGAGGTTCAAGAACAGGATCTCTCAATGAGAGGAAATATTTGGAGAATATTTCCAAGAATATTCCAAGAATACTTGGAGAAGTATAGGAAGAACCAGGAAAGGAAAGCTCTGCAGGCTGAAACTAGATTGCAGGGAATAAAGGAGAGAAAGTTATCTGCACGTGGAGTATAGTTTGGGGTTGAGGAGAGAGGGAATGATTTGGAAAAATTGCCATGGAGATTAAACAAAGAAAACAATTAGTATCCCATAGGGAGGGCCTCACTGAGGTTATACCATAAATCTCTAGTGGGTAAAACCAATCCACTAGCATAACCTTTTGCCTAGCGATGCTCAGGATTCTGGGAGTAGGAGCAGAGAATTTACACAATGGAGGTTATCCAGGGTTGAGTTTAAGAGTGACAGGTTGGGATAGGATGTGGGAGTGGTGGTGAGGCATTCCAGGGAAGTGGTTAGTGAATCATTAAAATGATAGGGCACTGGGAAGAGGCTGAATATGGAGGCTTGTGAAGCCAGAGTTAGGGAGAGACTGAGAAAAAGGATGAGTGGTCACTAAAGATCAAGTTTAATGGGAGTTAATGGGAGTGGAAGGATAGAAGACCATATTTGGGATGGGGGAGGGATTTCAGAGTTCATAATCTTTGAAGCTGCACTACTTTCAAATGATCCTGAGATCTAAGATGTGAGTCACCATTGTGAATGTCTGAGATAGAGATGAAGAGCCCAGGAGTTCCAGGAACTGTGAGTTTTAGGGTTAGAATGATTATCAATGGGAATGTTTAAGTCTAAGAGGATGATAGTAAAGGAATAGGTGGAGACTTCAAGCTATGTCTTCCTAGAGAGTAGGAAGAAGGTGAGAATGTCTATAGAGGGTACTAGAGGAGACTTGAGGTCAATTCAGCAAAGCATTTTGAGACAAAGGTCCAAAGATCTGGAAAATGGTCTACAGGGAATAGGTTTCAGAGAGTAGACTTTACGTGGAAGACCTGATAAAATCCTGCAAACTCAGATTTCTGTGAGGTAGGGTTGGAGAAAGTAGAGCTAGTCTGGCTCTGGTGGGGTGGTTAACTCGATTGGGATTTATTTGCTGTTGGAAGAGCTTGGCTATTGTCTATCTTAGCTAAGTTCCCTTTGCAGCAAGAGGACAGCATGAAGTGGCATGCTGGGAAATGGGGTCTTGGATAAGAAGGACCGTCATTGAAAACTCCCCCCAAACTTGGGGCTCTCTGCTCTGTCCTCAGGTGAACCTTTTGCGGAAGATGAGAATAACAGGCATTATGACACAGGGTGCCAGCCGGACAGGGAGTTCTGAATACCTGCGGACCTTCAAAGTGGGATATAGCAATGATGGATACATCTTTAAATTCATCCAGGAGCCAAATAAACTCAGAGACCAGGTAAGAGACCGACTGGTATAGGGAGGAGAGATGGGGATACTTTCATGGGAGGAAGAAGGACATTTTAGATTGAGGAGTGGCACACTGGACTATTCATATGGGGGTGACAGTTTTGGGGACCACATTGATGAGGCATAAGCAATTCCTGGAGGAGAAAGATGCAAGAAGAACAAAAAGGTGTCTAAGGTGCCAGTCAGTAGTGGGAACATGGAGTTCAAATGTTTTTAGGGTGTATCTTTAGGATGATTCCTGTTCTATTCCTGAAGAAATTACTTTGAAATTATTTTTTATTTATTTTTCTATTTACGTGTTATTTCCTCCCATAGAATGTAAGCTCCTTGAGGACAGGACTGCTTTGCTCTTATAATTATATCCATGACACCTAGAACAACGTCTAGCACACAGACACGATTACTTAATAGCATTCGGGAAAACTCAGTATATCCATGGCTGACTGAAATGTCTATTTGGGCTCTTCTTGCAAACTGGGAAGGAGCAACCAAGGCACTAGAACTGTTGGCCTGACTTGTGTGAGGGGTGTGTGGTGTGTGAAAGTGTCTATATAGATGGAGGAGCTGCCTGGGAGTTCCAGAAAAGTGCAGAGAACATGAGAATTAATATAAGTATCAGGGCTGTTGTGGGATCTGGACCCATCAAGTCCATGAAGTTTATCTCTTATGAATAGTCCTGTACTTGCTCCACTCATTTCATTCCATCATGCCAGGTCTTTGTGGGGAACATAGACAACAGTGGCCCAAAGGCCAACGTTTTTGAGCCCCCTCTGGTGACCCAGTTTGTGCGGATTGTGCCCATCGTCTGCCGCAGAGCCTGTACCCTCCGGTTTGAACTTTATGGTTGTGAAGTGGAAGGTGAGTCCCTGTGGAGGGGTTGGGGTGGGGTGAGGCTGGCATGGGCTCGTGAATTGGAAAAGCAAAAGATATTGTTAGGAACTTTCTTTTTTTTTTTTTTCCTAGCAGAATAATGCTGAAAGAATTAGAGGAAGGCCTCTAGCTCACTGGGTAGATCCTCTATAGAGAGTTTATAGAAAGAAACCCATTGGTGAAAGAAATATGTAGGAGTTACTTTTTTGTATTGCTAGAAGTACTATGAGATAGTTGATCCACTGAAGTACTGATTTCTAAATTGAATTAATCTAGGTCAGGTAGAGAGACTTTGTATGACAAACAAACTCAATTCTTAGGACTATGAAAGGAATAGGTGCACGCAATAGGTAGAACACTGGATCTAGAGTCAGGAAGACCCGAGTTCAAATTTTACCTTGGATACTTATTAGCTATATGACAGTAGTCAAGTAATTTAATCTCTTCCTGCCTCAGTTTCCTTTTTAGTAAAAAAATGGGGACAATAGTAGAACCTACGTCCCAAGGTAGTTAGGAGAATTAAATGAAATAAGATTTGTACAGCACTTTGCAAATCTTAAAGTACTATATAAATGATAGATATTATTGTCATGATTATATCTGTGGGTAGCTAGGTGGTAAAGTGGATAGAGCACTGGGCCTGAAGTCAGGAAGACTCATCTCCCTGAGTTCAAATCTGGCCTCAGACATTTACTAGCTGTGTGATTCTGGGCAAATTACTAAACCCTGTCTGCCTCAGTTTCTCTTCTGTAAAATGAGCTCAAGAAATTATTGATGATCTCAAAGAGCTTTTTAATATATGGGTTACATTTTTAAATGTTTACCACGCTGGAAATGAAAACCAATAACATTAAAAATACTTTTTTGTTGGTTCGTGAGAAATAACAATAATAAACCCATCATTTATTAATATACCAAATTTTTGTAAAAAATAACTATATTTCCCAAAACAAACAAAAACAGTGAGAAGAGGAACATTGTTTTACATATTTTCACAAATATATTTAGTGTCTGACTTAGTGGAAGACAAGTGGTTTCTCATATTTGCTTTTTCATCTAATCTGTTGTGAAATATGGTTTCGGTTGAAGCATATGAAGAAAATTTGGTGTTACGCAGATATATAGTTGGAAAAGAGTAGAATATTTTAGTAGGCAAATGATATTGTCATATTATTATGAAAATAGTTTTGATCTTGAGGACCCAATGAAAGGGTGCTGGGTCCAAGTACCACACTTTGCACACCCCTGGTCAAGTCCAACAAGTTAAGGAAATTTTGATACTCAGTGGAGCTCACCTGATATCCCCTAGAAAGTCTGTGGTAGAGCAGGCAGGATAATCCAAGATAATCCTTTCTGCGATGATACTGCCAAAAGATAGTGTAGAAACCTTGGAAGGATAAGAAGTAAAATCAGCACGGAAAAACTTTCAAGGCCATCTTGTCCAGCCCCTTTGGTTCTGCAGAAGAAGGAGAGTGATTTGCTTGAGGTTGCCAAAGCCAGGTTCTCCGATTCCAAAGGTGCCATTGTTTCTAGAGATGAGGCTGGATTCTGCTCTTTTCTGCCCTTCAAGAGAGTCCCAGATTCTCCAGAAGGGGATGATACCCTCCCAAATCAGGAGGTTTCTGGTGTCAGAATAGAATACAGACAAAAGATTAGTGCTGGGTTGGAAGAGGACAACTGGAAAGAAAGGCGACTTATGATGGCGGTCGGTGCCTCGGTGGCCAGCGTTGCCCTGGAGGTGATCCTTCCTCCTCCCTCCACCTCCCACCCCCATCCCGACCCTCTGGTCCATCCTTTCTCAATTTGGCTTGCTTTCCTGTGTTCCCCCCAAGCTCGAAGAAAGTCCCTCAGTGGCCACACTGACACCTCATGGCCACAAGTAGAACTGCAGCCTGACACTATGAAGTCACCTTCTATTCCTCCGCTTCTTTCTTTGCCTTCTTGTCTGTGATGTAGTTTCTTGACTATCTCTTCCCACTTCCTATTCTCCTTTTCCTTTTCATCCTCTGCTACTTATTTTCCTCAATTTGAATCCTGTCTCCAGCAATTTCTAGCTGCTTGATTTAACCTCTATGAGCCTCCATTTTTCAAATTTTTAAATAAAGATAATTCAATTCAGTTCAAGAAACATTTATCAAGTGCCTACTGTGTGCCAGGTACTGTGCTAAGGGCAGGGGATAGCAAAAGACAAAAAAGACAACCCCTGCCCTCTAGGAACTTACAAGAGAATGTGAGAGATAAAGCTATACAAAATAAGCTCTATACAGGATAAATAGGAAAGAATTAAAAGAGGGAAAGCACTAGAATTTAAGAGGGGTCAGGGAAGGCTTCCTGTAAGAGACGGGATTTTAGTTAGGATGTCAGTAGTCAGAACAGAGGTGAAAGAACATTTCATATATGGGGAAAAGCCAGAAAAAAATTCTGAGCTGAAAGATAGAGTGTCTTGTATCACTGGATCAAATAGGTAATAATACATTTTATACCTGTCCCATGGATTTTTAGTGAGAAAAAATGCTTTAGAATCAGAAAGCTATCTGAAGTCTTTCAATTCTAAAAAGCTATGATCCTTAGAGGTCAGCTAGTCTTGTCTTATCATAGTAAACTGAGATCCAAAGAGGTGAATTAACTTACCAAGGTCATGGCACTAGAAAGTGCTGGAGCCTTTGGTCAAATCCAGGATATCTGACACAAAATTCACTCTTCTTTCCTCTACAGAATGCCCAAAGATAAAAGAAAGTAGCTGAATGTTTATCCTGTCTATATAGTGTGTACAGAATTTTTTCTATGTTGTCTCCCTTCTTAGACTGTAAACTCCTTGAGAATAGGGACTCTTCTTAGCCTTTTTTTTTTTTTTTTTTTTGTATTTCTAGAACTTAGCACAGTTTCTGGTACATAGTGGATGTTTAATAAATGTTGATCAAGGCCTAGAGACGGGAGGTCCTAGGTTCAAATCCGGCCTCAGACACTTCCCAGTTGTGTGACCCTGGGCAAGTCACTGGGCCCCCATTGCCCACCCTTACCACTCTTCCACCTATGAGCCAGTACACAGAAGTTAAGGGTTTAAAAAAAAATAAATGTTGATTGACTGATCAACAGAGAATTGGATTTAAACACTAGCTGCAGATA
This sequence comes from Gracilinanus agilis, assembly GCF_016433145.1. Lineage (NCBI taxonomy): Eukaryota > Metazoa > Chordata > Mammalia > Didelphimorphia > Didelphidae > Gracilinanus > Gracilinanus agilis. Next base: position 600,039,193 of record NC_058131.1, on the reverse strand, counting down.
ACCCCCAAAATGGACATTCTCTATGCTGATAATCATGAATTTACTTATCTATTTTTAGAGCTGGAAGGAATCTTGGAGACCTAACACTTTTTTTTAATTTTTTAAATTTAAAAATTTATTTATTTATTTTACTTTTTAAAAACTTTTTTAATAGGAAAGGAAAACAAGGTCCTAGAGAACTGAAGTGACTCAATCAATGTTACATGTAGATTTTGGCATAGCTAGGACTTGGACTCTGGATCTCCCATCTCCTGTGTACTTTATATAATGTTACCACTTTACATCTATACTGTAAAAGTGGTTTAAAATACATATCTCTTAAGACTTTTGTGTAAAATAGTATCTTTTAGTTGTGAGGATGTTAGGCATAGCTCCTTTTATTGTGATTTACATTCTTTGCAGATTTTGCATTTTTTTTTTTTTACATATTGAAGGTTTAAGGCAATCTTGTGTCAAGCAAGTCTATTGGCACCATTTTTCCAATAGTACATGATCACATTGTGCTTCTGTGTCACATTTTGGTAACTCTTGCAATAATTCAAATTTTCCCATCATTATTATATATCATTCTATCTGTTATGGTGATCTGTGATCACTGATCTTTGACATTTCTATTGTAATTGTTTTGGGGTGCCACAAACTCTGCTCATAATAAGAGAGTAAACTTAATTGATAAATGTGTGTGTTTTGACTGTCCCACAGACCAGCCATTTCCACATCTCTCTCCCTCTCCTTGGGTCTCCTATTCCCTGAGACACAGTATTGAAGAATATTACACTAATTTAGTTGATAAAGCATTAGAGGGTTTTTGAGAGAATTTACTGCAATTTCAAAATAAGTTCTGCTGTGAGTAAAATCATATCAAACAGCATTTTGGGCTACAGAGAAATCTTTTGTGAAAGGAAGAGTCAATCACTGTGGCAAACTTCATTGTCTTATTTTTTTAATTTCCCAACCTTTAGTAACCAGCTCTCTGATCAGTTAGTAGCCATCAACATTGGGGCATGACTCTCCACCAACAAAATGATTACGACTTGCTGAAGGCTTATTTGGCAATAAAGTGTTTTTTAAATTAGAGCATGTTATTAAACAATACTATTGAATATTTAATAGACTACAACATAGTACAAACATAACTTTTGTATGTGTTGGGAAACCAAAATATTCACGTGGCTCACTTTATTGTGATATTTGCTTTATTGTGGTAGTCCGGGGTTGATGATAATCTCTTGCTTTGGTGGGCTGGGGCAAAATGATTTACATACCTCTTCATTTATCTAGCATTTATGGAAGGGGCAGTTGCTGTTTTAATCTTTGGGATTCAGAAAGGAAAACATAAAGTTCCTGCCCTTGAATTTTTTGTAGTGTAAAAAGGGAGATGACAAGATACAAGAACCATCAGTAAGAGATGGTATGGAGTAAATGCTCCATAAGATGTATATGGAATCTGGAGTTCATATAGGAGAGAGTGGAGGTTAAAGTCAGGAAGGTACAAAGATCCTAGTACAGAGAAAGGGATTTTTGGCCAGGTCTGGATCCTTTCTGATTCTGAGATTCTTTGATTCTGAGTCTGGATTTTTTGTTCTAGGCAATAGGAGTTTTTATTGAATTTGGTTTTTTCTTTTAGCAGAAATGTGATATGATGGTGATATTTTAGGAAGGTCATTCCTAAGGTGATTGTTCATGGAACATAGTAGATAATTGGCAAATGCTTTTAGGATGAATTAGTGGTAGGCAGGATGGACTGGACCAATGATTCCTAAACTTTTTGGTCTCAAGATCCCTTTACCCTCTTTTTTCCCCCTTATAAAGCTTACTTTCCATTTTAGAATCCATACATTTTATTGGTTCCAAGGCAGAAGAGTGGTAAGAGTTAGGCAATGGGGTTTAAGTGATTTGCCCAGGGTCACACAGCTAGGAAGTATATAAGGCCAGATTTGAACCCAGGACTTCCCATGTCTAGACCTGGCTCTCAATCCACTGAGACACCCTGATGCCTCCTTTTATACTCTTAAAGATTCTTGAGGATCCCCCTCCCCAAAGAGCTTTTGATTATGTGGGTTATATCTATCAATATTTACTATATTAAAAATGGAAATACATTAGTATTATTATGAAAATAACTTTGGCTTCATGGACCTCCTGAAGGAGTCTTGGTGACTCCTACAAGTCCTGAGGTCACAACATGAAAACTGCTAGGCTAGAGAAAGAGAGATCAATTAGGGGCTCCTGCAATTGTCTTAGTAGGAGGCCCTGATCTAGAGATGTAGCAGAAGGGATGGAACAGATGTGATGAATTGGAAGAAAGATCATGAAGGAAATATCAGTAATTTGGTGACTCTTTAGATGTGGAAGTGAGAGCAACTAGAATATGAGTCAAAGATGATTTTGAGCTTTGGTAATAGACTTGGAAATACTCTTTTTGGGGAAGATGTTGAGCTTTAGTTTTGAAAATGTCTGATAAACATTTGAAGATATGGACCTAGAGTTTTAAGAGGTCGGGGCTGGAGATAAAGATTTGAGAGTCATTGTCAGAGAATGATGCTACGAATCTCTGAAGAAGATAATGGGTAAAGGGAAGAGAAGAGGGCCAAGGACCCCAACTTGGGGGGATGCCCACACTTGGCAAGTGTAGGAATGAAGAGAAATTAGGAAAAGAGAGAGTGGTCATAGAGGGAGAAGGAAAACCTGGTTTGCTGTGTAGTTCTCTATCATAGAAGCCAAGGGAAAAGAATTCCAAAAAGGCTGTGGTCAACACTGTTAGATGCTGCAGAGGTCAAGGAGGATAAGAACTGAGGAAAGGCCATTGGAATTGGTGTTTAGAAAATCACTGATATGATCCAGGACAATTCTGAAGGACTTATGACGAAGAATGCTACCCAACTCCAAAGTTAGAACTGTTGGAGTCGGAATGCAGATCAAAGCATACGGTTTTTCACTTTAGTTTATTTGGGTTTATGTTTTGGAGTTTTGGTTTTATGTGATTATTCTCTTACAAAAAATGAACAATATGGAAATATGTTTTGCATGATAATACATGTATAACCCAGATCCAGTTACTTACTATCTCTAGGAAGAGGGAGGGAAGGGAGGAAGGGAGACAATTTGGATCTTATAACTTCAGTTTTTTTGGAAAATTGTTATTATGTGTAATTGGTAAATATCTTTACATATATATATAAAAATCATTGATAGTTTTGGAAAGAACTGTGTGATTGTGGAGATATGAAAAATTGGGAAGAAAACATACAAAAGTGTTTGGGTAAACAAGAAACTACTGGGTTTGGTTGAGAAAATGGGTGAAATGTGATGAGGTCTGCCTCTGTTCCTAACTGCCACTGCTTCTCCTTTCCCTGGAGTGAGGTGTAGTTACCGATCTTCCTTCTATCTTTGCAACCCACTCTCCCCTTTAGTTCTTTCTGTGCCTGCTGTTGGATTACACGCTATTTTCAACTTTGCAGGTTGTTCTGCACCGCTGGGTATGAAGTCCATGATCATCCCTGACAAAAAGATCACAGCTTCTAGCACCTTCAAGACTTTTGGTTTGGATGCTTTCAGTTGGCATCCCCATTTTGCTAGATTGGACAAACAAGGCAAATTCAATGCTTGGACTGCTCAGCGCTTACAGGACACTGAATGGTTGCAGGTATGCCCTAATCTTCCCTTGACCTTCTGAGTTCCCTCGTTGAATCTAGAGATAATTTAAAACCTTTTCTATTTTCCCCAAGGAATCTGCTTCCCACTGACCTTGTTGCCTTTGCTCCAGTAATTGTTCCTGACTTCAGGGTGGGAGAATTTCAGAAAAAAAAATAAAACAAAAGACAACTAATTTCAGTTTGCCATTTCCTACCTCCTTTCTTTTGTATTTTCCTGCTTTCTTTTCTTTCTTTCCCTCCCTGGCCCCTAGAAAATTGAACCTCTCTAAATGCTATAGCCCTGGAGACAGAGGATGGACTCCAAAAGTCCTATACCTCCCAGTATCTCCAGGAAGAAAAAAACTCCTGAAAGAGGAAGAGTCCTGCTTCCTAGTTTCTGTCAATTGTCTCCCCAGTGGATTGTAAACTCTTTAAGGGCAGGGACTATCTCTTGCCTTTTTTTGTATCTCTAGCACTTAGCACAATGCCTGCCACGTAGGAGGTTCTTAATGAATGTTTGTGGATTAATTAATTATTTACTTTTATAGTTGATCAGAACCTGTTGTATCTGTGGCTGAGTTGAGATGGTATAGAAGAGGAATAGTGGGTAGGTTTAGAGGTTTTTGCTGGGTCTAATGTATTTCCACCTTTAACCAAATTCCTCTTACATTTCCTCAACTGATGGAGGAAATCTAAGGTGGATCTATGAGATGACATCTTGTTCTTCTTGGCCTTGGAAGTCAAGATTAGGAACAGCAATGAAAGGAAAACAATTTTGACTCAATGAAGAAAGAACAAAAGACTTACCTGTTAATTTTCCTGATTCTTCCTTTACTCTTTTGTCTGCTGTATTGAGCTACCCTGATAGATTTCCATATGGAGCCTCCTGAAGCATTGGTAGGTTTCCAGCCCAAAAAGAGCAGGGTTATTTCTGCTTAGGCCCACATAGAGGGGAACTGTTGTGATGGCTGTCTCTTACAGAGTTTCCTATGACACCATTGAGTAGCCATACATTTTAGAGCTCAAAAAAACCAACTATATCATTTAGTTTAACCCACCCATTTAACAGAAGAGTGAAATAATTTGCCCTAGGTCACATAGTAAATGGCAGTCAGGATTTGAACCCAGGATTCCAGACCTCACCCACATCCAGTGTTTTTCCACTGTGCTAGCAGAAAGATATGTTTGATTTTTTTCCTTACAGATTGAATTGGAAACCCCTAAGCGGGTGACAGGTATCATCACTCAAGGGGCCCGGGATTTTGGTAATATCCAGTACGTATCAGCATACAAAGTAGCCTATAGTGATGATGGCAAGTCTTGGACTGAATACAAGGACAAAAGAACAAATAGTAGCAAGGTGTGTTTTCTGGGGACTCTGGGCTGGAAGAATAGGGGTCAAAAAAATCTCCACTCCCAGGGACTTCTTGTACATCCTTTCCAGTGATCTAGGAAAACCAGAAGAATCCCCAGATTTGAGCTACTTGGTGTGTGGGAGGTGGTGGTTGTGGGGAGAAGGTACAGTGGTCCATAACATAGAAGAGTCATTGTTCTCTGGGGTCTGAAAACTTGCTCCTATTAATGGGAGGAAGAAGAGGAGGAGCGTGTGTATGTGGCATGGGGAGAGAGACTTAAGGGATGAACAGAGGCTGCTGACCCTGGGAAGAGGGAAGAGGGATGAGTCCCTGGGCTTGTCTGTGCCATTAATCACTTACTTTTATCCCTCTACAGGTCTTCATAGGAAATTCAGACAACAACTCCCACAAGAAGAACATATTTGATACCCCTTTCTACTCCCAATTTGTCCGGATCCTACCTGTTGCCTGGCATGGCCGTATCACCTTGAGGGTGGAGCTGCTGGGCTGTGAGGTGTAGAGCCCTTCTACTCACGAGAGAGACTGGACAGGGGCTGAAGAGGATGAGAGGTCCAAGACCAGGGCTTGCCTTCTTCCTCCCCCTAACCCTGACTCCAGCCTCTATGCCTCACTTACCTCCACCTGCATGTCCCATGCCCTAAGACCTGGGAACAGGATGAGCAGTGGAGGTTCACCGCCTGATTGTAGTTGAAACTTGGGATGGGGGTGGGTGGGAGGGGCTTCAGGGCCCCCTGTTTTTTTTCTGTAGGGGACAGGCTTTGCCTAGGGTGACCCTCACCCTCACGCTCACGCTGCTGTGGCCCCCACAGCTGTTGCACACTGGGGACCCGAGTCCTTCACCCCTACATTGGGAGTTATTCCAGATCTCTTTGGTTTCAATCAGTGTCAGAAATCTTAAAGAGTTCCACAGAGTGGAGTGTGATTGATATGGAAGAAATTTGTGTTTCTATGTGTGGGAATGGGTAGTGTGTAGAAGTAGGGCTTGTGTGTTATGAATTGCAGTGGAGAATGGATGTGTGTGTGTGTGTGTGTGTTGTACCTGCTTTCCTGCCTCCATCCTCTAAGGCTTGCTTTTAGAGCCAGAAATATAGGAAGAACCAGTGGTAGAAGGACCCATTCTTCTCTGCAAGTTCTTACTGCCCTCCCCAACATTCCCTCCCCCAGCAGTCTAGAAAGAAAAGGAATCTGTAGTGACTTTTTGTCCTGATAACTCCTAGCAGGGGTCTTCCCTGTACCTATCAGTTATACATTCTTAGGCAGAAGTGACAGCAGGAGGAGGGGATCTTCCAACAGGCAGACAATTGCCTCCACCCCTTTATTTCCTATAGACTCTCCTGTGAACTTTCAGTCTTCTCCTTTGATATCCAGAAGAAGGGGGTGCTTAAAAAAATAATTTCAAGAAGGAACTGGGGATGGGATTGGGGACGTTTCTAAAGGGCTCAGGAAAAAAGGTCTGAGAAATATCATTGGGGCCAAAGGATTAATCTATTACCCTTAAAAAGCTGACTGAGGGGTCAGATGGATGTGGGGGCTCTGATGCCTTTTCTATACCCTGGTGATTGTAACACAAGATGGGTAATTTCTAAAATATATTTATACTTACCAACTTCTCCATATCCTGGTGTCATATCTGATTGGAAGCACATAGTCAGAAGTGTTTTATGGGGTTTCCCCAGTCTGCTGTGTTGTGTGGAAAGGAGAGAGAAATCATCTCTCCACACTCCTAGAAACTAGTTGCTTGCTCCCATCCCATTGGTTTCTGCCATTTTGTTTTTGTTTACAAGTGTTTTGCTCTCACACTCTGAAGCTGAGAGTCTTTCTGGAGCTACCCTTTCCTGTCCTATTCCCCCAACATTCACCTACTTAGAACTGGAGAGCTCTAATCCAATCCAACAAACTTTTATTCAATACTTATCATGTGCCAGGCACTGTGAACATTAAAGACGCAAAGACAAGAATCATAATCTCTCTTTGACTTTAAGCAACATATTTTATTAAGGGAATTGCCATATAGAAAGATATGTGTTTACATTATGATTTGAGGTAGGAGAGAGCACTGGGTGGGGATGGGGAGAGATGAAGTGGGAACAATGAGGAAAGGTCTCCCAGCAGGATGTAATATATGAATTATTTGGAAGAGAGCAAGGGATTCTAAGGGGCAGTGCAGAGGATAAAATGCTATATCTGGAATCAGACTCTGCACAAGGTCACTTAACTTGTATCTGCCTCAGTTTCCTCATCTATAAAAATGGGGAGAATAATAGCACCTATTGGACAGCTTGAGGTGGCACAATGGACAGAGTTCATGGTATGGAATCAAGAAGTCTCATCTTGAGTTCAGATCTGGCCTGAGACACTAAATGTGTGACCCTGGATAAGTCACTTAACTTTGCCTCAGTTTCCACATCTGTAAAATGAACTGGAGAAGGAAATGGCAAACTACTTCAGTGTCTTTGCCAAGAAAATCCCAAATGGCATCTTGAAGAGTCAGGACTGAATGACAGCAACAACAACAGCAACAAATTCCCAGGTCTGTTGTGAGGATAAAATTGAGAAAATATTTGTAAAGTGCTTCAAAGACCTTACAACAACGTATCAATGTAGCCATTATGAAAAGGCACAAGTAAGGAGGGAATGCTCTCTAGGAATGGTTGACGATAGCCTTTGCACTGAAGAGAGAGGATATGCTGAATTTGGGCAACAGGTGAGGAGGAAGAAGGCTCATGGAACTAGTTCCAGATCCTGGTACATTAATCCAGTTTGTCTCCCACTTGATGGCTGGAGGAGAGCCCAGAGCTTTGGCTTGCATGCTAAAGATTTTCTTGGCAAGCTTTCCACTGATCTCATAACTCCAACTCTCCTGTCCACACCTCCTCCTTTGGGCAGGCGGCAGGTAGATCCCTATTGGAAAGGGGGACTCCTGGGGAGCAGCACCTTTAGATTTCCCTGTGATGAAGAGGGTTACAGGGTAGGGTTCAGATCTCCCCATCCACTTCATTGCACAGATCTCTTTTGTTTCTCTTCCAAGCCCTTAGGGGAATGCTAGCTCCCAGAATACCAGGCCCACCGGATTTTGTTTTATAACTTCTGAGAACTTCCATTTCCTTTGGGATCTGAAGCCTCACCAACAAGCTTGGGGCAACACAGTTATTAAAAACCTAGAGAAACTGACCTGGCCAGTTTCACCTGCCCAACAGAATGGTAAAATGCCTGGGGTTAAATGGGAAAGGGGGGGGGAGTGGTCCATGGCTCCTGTGAGGGAGAATGCCTTCTTCCTCCACACCAATTTACCTTGGACTATTATCTTCAAGAAATACAGTGGAAAGAGTTCTGGAGTAAGAGGACTTGGGTTCAAATCCACACCTTTTACAATGGCTACTTGTGGGACTTTGAGCAAGTCACTTAACTAACATGGACTCTAGATGAGTTTCCTCATCTTTAAAATAAAATAAAATAAAAAAATGAAATCTTTAAAATAAGGCAGTGAAACTAGATGGGTTGTGAGGTCCCTTCTAGCCCTGAATGTGGAAATAACCCTGGCTTTGGAGCCAGGAGACCTGGGTTTAAGTTCTGGTCCTAACCCTCTGGGACTGGGGGGAAATGATCTAATCTTTGAACCTCAGTTTCTCCAAATATCAGGCAGAACCAGGAAGACAGTTCACATCCTATTTCATTTCCTACCTCTTTGACCCTGGGAAAGTTACTTAAATTCCTGTTGCCTCGGTTTCCTCAAATGTGGATATTAATACATAGTCTGGACAAAGAGACTTAGTGGGAAGAGTTCTAGGCATGGAGTCAGAAAGACTCATCTTCACGAGTTTAAATCTGGTTGTGTGACCCTGGACAAATCACTTCACCCCATTTGCCTCAGTTTCCTCATCTGCAAAATTAGTTGGAGAAAGAAATGGCAAACCATTCCTCCTTGTATCTTTGCTGAGAAAATCCCAAATGGGATCATGAGGAATTAGACATTCCTGAAATGACTGAACGACAACAATACATAGTCTATTCGGAGGACTCACTGTGAGAAAAGAATCATCCTGTACATTTCATTTATATTACTCTGAGTGATCTTGAGTTATTTAGTGCTTTCTGCTTTCCCATCACTGCAAAGCCCCTGGAGGCAACCATTATGGAATATTGATCCAGCTCATCACCTTAAAGGTGTCTAGCTAGGAAAGACAAACTGGGTCCGTAAGTAAGCAGCACTTTGGAAATCATCTAGTTCTGCACTCTCATTTTTCATGTGAGGAAACTGAGGCCCAGAGAAGTTAGTCTCCCATAGATATTAAGAAGCAGAGCCACATTTGAGGCTGGAGTCTTAGACTTGGTGTGCACTGGAGTGGAATAGAAATAAAAACCTAGGGCGGCTGCTCAGTACCTGCGTGACTTTGGGCAAGTGCCTTGAGCTCTTTGGCCTTCAATGTTCTCATCTGTAAAATGATGGCTCTGGGACTCCTCCATTTTAGCCCTCAATCTAGAATCTTCTGCCTTCTTTTCACTGGCTGCCTGAGCACCTCCTATTCATTTGTGGGAGGTGAACCGGCACTTACTCGTGAGTGCCTGGCATGTAGTGAGCACTTAATAAATGTTTGTTGATTGACTGAAGCAGAAGGCTTATAAAACTCATTTAATTACAATATTAAAGAGTATTCTTAATAGAAGAGGAGATCTGTAGAGATGGCTTTTGGTTTGTCTTGGGGGAAACTGGCTCTTTGAAGTTTATCTACAAAGGGCAGCTTAGACTATTGGACCCTCTCACAACAGAAACAACCAAGAAAAGTCCTGCAGTGGGGAGGGATGGATCTATATAATTTCATTTCAAGAAGAGGAAGCAGTAGGCACAGGTAAGTGGCACAGTAGATAAGAGTGCCAGGCCTGGAGTCAGGAGACCTGGGTTCAAATTTGACCTCAGACGTTTCCTAGCTGGGCAAATCTTAGATTGCCTGGCCCTCGCTGCTCTTCTGTCTTAGAACTGATACTGAGACAGAAGGTAAGGGCTTAAAAAACGAAGAGGAAGCAGCAGGTTTCCCTTGGCCAGTCTTGGAGGGTCCATTTAACCCATCTAGAAATTTTTCAAATTAATTCACTAATGTTTAACTATTTTCAGTGATTATTCTTTTCAGATGATAGTTCACAGTTATATAGTGCTTTCAAGTGTCTTACAAAGGGCTTTCCTCACAACTCCTTGAGATAGATGGTACAAATAGAATTATTCTCATTTTACATAGGTAGATGCTGAGCCTTGGTGACATTAAATGCCTTGTCCATGGTCACAAAGTGGTGGGAGAGACATTTGTTGTTTTTTTTTAACCCTTAACTTCTGTGTATTGGCTCATAGGTGGAAAAGTGGTAAGGGTGGGCAATGGGGGTCAAGTGACTTGCCCAGGGTCACACAGCCTGACTCTCAATCCACTGAGCTACCCAGCTGCCCTGGGAGGGACATTTGAACCTCTGGCAGGTTTTCTAACTTCCAGGGCAGCCCTCTTTCCATTAGACCAAAGTGGGTGCCACTGCCCCCTGGTGGGTGCTGGAGCAATCCAGGGAGGTGGTGATAGCCACAGGTGCATTTATCTTTCCTATTAATTGCTATTAAAATTAAAAAAAAAATAATTTCCAGGGGGCTAAGTAATATTTTTTCTGGAAAGGGGGTGGTAGGCCAAAAAAGTTTGGGAATCACTGGCCTAGAGTTTACAAATCTGAAGAATCTTCTTACTTCAGTCATCACTTTCTCCTGACTTCTGTCTAAGCCTCTGGATGTGGAACCAGAGCATCAAGTTTCCGAGTTGGAGGCATCAGCTTCTTACTACCTGGGTGACCCTGGAAGTCAAGATATCTACAAGTCTCAGGTTTTTTAATTTGTAAAACAAACCAGTTGGACGGGATAATCACTTCCAGCTTGAAACCCTACTACCCTAATCATTTCCTCTGGCCTCTGATAACGCCCTTGTTACTGGTAGTCCTCCGTTGGGGGGGGGGCTCCTTTAATATTCTCTCTCTCTCTCTCTCTCTCTCTCTCTCTCTCTCTCTCTCTCTCTCTCTCTCTCTCTCTCTCTCTCTCTCT
>NC_058131.1:599987691-600024875 GCF_016433145.1 Gracilinanus agilis | reverse complement strand
GGAGAGGGAGAGGGAGAGGGAGAGGGAGAGGGAGAGGGAGAGGGAGAGGGAGAGGGAGAGGGAGAGGGAGAGGGAGAGAGAATTTTTAATAAGAATTTTAGTATCTCCCAAGTGCTGAGCTCTGAGGATAAAAGATTTCCTTAGATCCTTACTCTCAAGGACCTTATATTCAAATAAAAGAAGACAAAACATGAGGAGAAGCGGAAAAGCAGAGATAGGGAAGGGCACCCTCTCAAGGGCAAGGTGGTTGGTGAGGAGATATGGTTTAAAGAACAAGTAGTTGGGAGTGAAGTGAACAAAGTATGACTGAAGCCCTTCATGAAATGGTAGCCCCAGGAAGGGATTCATCAATCAAGAGAAAAGACCTTCAAGTATAAGGAGAGGCTAGAAAACCCCCTATCAATTCTGTAGTTGCTATAAGTTGGGACAGGCTGAGGACTGGAAAGACCCTGGGAGTGTCCCAAAGGACAGAAATATCCCCAACTGAAAACTGTGAAGTGTCAAGGGTTTGCTAGAAGTCAGCTCAACTAGGTAGTTACTATAGATGTATACTTATAGAGATAGGGGAATTGAAGTGGAGAAAGATAACACTATTAGTGACTGAAATGGAAAGATTAAATGGGAGGAGGTAATGAGAGATTAATTAATAAAAAGAAGACAATTGATTAGGTGAAACTGTGTGCTCCTATTGCAAAGAGTCCCTTGTAGCCACTCATACTTCATTCTCTCAATTCATGCTCTTGATTCTTCTTAGAGGCAATTATACCTGGCTTGGTTTTCACACTTTTATCCCCTAATGCTTGGGGCTACCATCAATATTCCCAAACTGCTGTGTTTGAACACCCATGCTTTGGCAGGCTCCTAGTGCCCCCCTGCCACCATCAGCAGCTCTATGGACAGGAAACAGGAGGTGGCTTTGCCAATGGCGTTAACCACAGCAGGGATCAGGCGTCTTCCTTCCTGCCATGGGGGTGACAGGACCAAAGGCAAAGGAACAGCAAATCCCAGAAGACCTGGAAAGGTAACACAAAAATCCTTTGTCCCCAAATAACAACAAACAACCAAACTGAGATTGATCCTTAAGTCATTCAAACTACCTGCTTCCCTGAAATCAGAATCACTGATCGAATGAGGAGTATGGTGAATGAGCAAGATCTTAGTGCTAACAGGAGAAATAATTAGGGCCACATTTAAGGCCACTTTGGGCCTTGCATATGAGACAGAATTAAATCTCATCTCCAGTTAAATAACTTGAAGTGTCCAAAATTCTACTTATCCCTTGGATTAAGGCATTGCTGTGTCTTCTTTAAAATGCAAACATCCCTGGAAAGGGTAAAACATTATAGTTGTTATTGATTATTAACACCTTGCCATTAATACCTCTTGGCACAGTTCCTGGAACACAGTAGGTTCTTAATAAATGTTTATTGATTGGTGATGATTAATTATGAAGAAAATTTTCACAGATTCTTAAGAGATCATATTATTCCAGTCTATTTTACAAATTGGGGCAGGAGACTGGATGGCATTTGGGAAATGAACAGAATTTGTTGGGGAATCTTCACATTATTTCCCATGATCCAAAGTTGAAGCCTGCCACAAAAATCTCTCTCTCCCTCCCTTCTCTCCTTCCTTCCTTCCTTCCTTCCTTCCTTCCTTCCTTCCTTCCTTCCTTCTTTTCTTCCTTCCTCCCTTCCTTCCTCCCTTCCTTCCTCCCTTCCTTCCTCCCTTCCTCCCTTCCTTCCTCCCTTCCTCCCTTCCTTATTCTTATAACATCTCACAATTCTTATTTCAAAGTAGGAAAACCTATATGGCAAGAGAAAAACTACTTTAAAGTGTTTTGACTGCAAATGTAACCTAATGAATCAGGAGTCCTGGTCTTTCCTTGAAGGGCGATAGATAATTTATAAATCAAAGAATTTAGATGTGGAAAGAATTTAGAGAACATCTAGTCTAACTAGTTCAACTCTCCCATTTTACAGATGAAGAACTGAGACCCAGACAGGTAAAGTGATTTGTCCAGGATCTCACAGGTATTAAGTCCAGGTCCAGTTTCCAAATGTGTTGCGTCCTGCCATCTAGTGGCAAAGCTGGATACTGGAGGCTACAAAATACTATACAGCACAGAGCGAGGGCTACAAGATGTGACAAAACTCCTTAGTGCCCCAAACCAGGTGGGAAAATATTTAATGAAATAAATATAAAATAAAATAAAATAGATAAATTTACATTTCAAATCTGAGTCACCATGCAGCCTCAGGGAACCTTTGGAATGATTTAGTGGCCCCTATCGTGGCCCCCATTTCTATTTGAGTTTGACACTACTACTGTGGGCAACAAAGTGGCATAGAGGACAGAGTGCCAGTCCTGGTGTCAGCGAGACTGTGTAATTCTGGGCAAGTCACTTCACTATTTGTCTCAGTTTCTTTATCTGTCAAATGAGCTGGAGAAGGATATGCCAAACTACTCTAGTATCTTTGTCAAGAAAATCCGTGGAACAACAATAGCCACTATTGTGCAGATCTTTTTTCTAATGTTCTTTCATTTCCCTAAAAACCTTCAGGCATGAACTTCTTAGATCATTAAATTTTAACGTTGTACAGGTCCTTAGAACTCATCTAATCCAACTGCCTCTTTTTACAGATTTGAATAGACCATTTATATAAAAGCAATAACTTCATTCCATTGTCCTTAGCCCATAGTGCTTGGCATCCTTATGGCTTTCCCTATCAACTGACAGACTTCTCAGAGTTAGATGGCCAGCCTGATAACTCAAAGAATATATGTGTTCATTTATTTGTTTCTTTTTAAAATATATTTTCATTGGTAGTCTTGTTTTTATATCAGACTACCATGTTTTCATTATTATACTTTTATTCCATTTCTCAGTGTCTCCCTGATAGTTACCCCTCATATCAAAGAATAAAAAAGGAGGAAAAATGAACCAGCAAAACTAAACAAGATTTTAAATAAATCTGATATATACAGTGTTCCACACTCTAAATCTCTCCTTTCTCCCACACCTTTTTAAGTTTATTTTTTTAGATCAAGCTTGGTCATTATAATTTTGCAGCACTCTTCAATTCATTTGTTGCTGTTCTTTCTATTTATACTTGTTAAAGTAGTTTTGTATGTTCTGCTTACTTTGACTTGCATCGGTTCATATATATCTTCTCCATGCTTCTCGGTATTTATCATATCCATTGACTCTTATAGCCCAGCAATATTAGCCATTCCCGAAAAGGTATATAATAGATATTAATTTAGAAATTGCTCTACATATATACTAGCACTCTCCATAATCCTTCCTCTTACTTTTCACTATTTAGCCCCTACTGTGTCAGGGAAGCATAGTTCTTGTAACTATATTCTGGATTTTTGGAGATAGAGTTGATTCTAAATATCTTATCCCACATATAGGGTCTGTGATTTTCTTGATGTGGAAAGTTCTTCCACCAATGTGGATTGCATTCTTTTTAAAGCTATTAGCTTTAGACAGCTGTCTGATGGTCAGAGAAGCTAAGAGACAGTTTGATAAGATGGAAAGAGCATTGAAGGACCTGGGTCCGAATTGTGATTCTGCTATTTACTACCTATGTGACCTTGGACAAACTACTTCAACTCCCTGGATTTTGATTTCCCTTTTATCTCTGATTCTGTGTGAGAAGGGTTAAATTACTTGTCTGTAGCTTGAGAGCCTATAAGTGGTGGGGTTTAAACCTAGATCTTCCCCATTCCAAGTAAAAGAAAATATACATGTTATTAATGATTGAGAGCCACAAAAGTTAGAGAATCATTAATTATTGAGTCATTTCAGTTGTATTTTCCAGCTCTTCATAAAGACCCTACTTGGAGTTTTCTTGGCAGAGATATTAGAGTGGTTGGCCATTTCCTTCTCCAGCTCATTTTACAGATGAGGAAAATGAGGCAAACAGGGTTAAATAATTTGCCCGAGGTCATGCAGCTAGAAAGTGTCTGAGGCCAGATTTGAACTCAGGAAGATGAATCTTCCTGACTGCAGGATGAACATTGCATTCATTATATCACCTAGCTGTCCCCCACAAAAGAATGAGACCAGAAAGGTGTTGCTAAGCCATTTCAGGCATGTCCGATTCTTTATATCTACATTTGGGGTTTTGGGGGCAAAGATATTGGAGTAGTTTGCCATTTCCTTCTCTAGCTCATTTGATAGATGAGATCACAGAGAATCAAAGGATGAAGAAATCTTGTATTAATTAAAAGAGGTGCAGGGGAAGCTAGGTAGCTCAGTAGATTGAGAGCTAGGCTTAGAGTCGGGAGGACATGGGTTCAAATCTGACCTCAGACATTGTCTAGCTGTGTGACCCTGGGCAAGTCACTTAACCCCCATTGCCTAGCCCTTCCTGTTCTTCTGCCTTAGAACACAGTATTGGTTCTAGAGTGAAAAGTAAGGTTGTTATTTTTTAAAGGGGTACACAATAGCTCACATGTATCTACAACATGTACATGAATAACTTTCTGGTGCAGGTATGGGTGGTGGCTGTGATAGTTCTAAGTTTCTAATTGTAAATTATATGAAATTCTAATGATAAATTCAACAAAAATTCTAATTGTAAAACCCAGAATGTTGTGAGTTAACCAGTAAAATTGTCCTGCTCCGGAAGACACAAATTAAAACATACAAACCTTTGTCAGATTTTTAGCTTAGAAAGTAAGATGTCAGTCAACTGGCATTCATTAATTGTATACAACATGCCAAGCACCGTGCTAATAAGTGCTGGGGACAGAAAGAAAAAGGCAAAAGACAGTCCCTGCTCTCAAGGAGCTCACATTCTCCCATGCAAACAGAAGGGTACAAAAAGCTATAGTCAGGCTAAACTGGAGAGGATCAAGAGAAGAAAGGTGCAAGAATTAAGAGGAATGGAGAAAGGCTGGAAGAAGGCACGATGGGAGCTGGGACTTCAGGGAAGCCTGGGAAGCCTGGAGATGGAGATGAGGAGGAGGAAGAAGAGCATCCCAGGCATGGGGATCGGAGGGTGACAATTCCCTGGAGTCAGAGACAAAGCGGCTTGGGGGAGGTCCAGCAAGAAGGTCAGGATCACTAGATGGAAGAGGATGTCCAGGAGCTGAAGGTGTAAGGAGCCCGGAAAGGTAGGAGGGAGCTAGGTCTTGGAGAGCTTTCTGAGCCAAACCAAGGATTTTATTTTGGATCCTCATGATGAGTCTAGAGAAAAGAGCTCTGGATTTGAAAGAGGGTTCTGAGCCCTACCAGCTAGGTGGCCTCAGACAAATGACTTCAGTTCTCTGAATGTCAGTTTCCTCATCTGTAAAATGAGGACGATAACGCCAGTCCACCAGTCCTGTCTGCCTCCCCAGCCTGTGAAGATCTAAAGACCTGCCCTGCTAGGTCTGCCCTGCCTCACGATGTTATCCGACTAGCTTTATTTAGAGCCCGTCTCATCTTTCCGGTGGCATTTAAGTGCCCCTCGTCCCTCAGGATGGCGATGGAGGAGCCCTCTACTCCTGGGACCAGCACCCAGCCTTCCATCCGGCCCGGTGGGCCTCGGCTCACCTCGCAGGATGGCTCTATTTGGACAGCGTTGTTTTCCTTCCTGTCCAGGCAGGACACGGGTCTTGGCCCTTCAATGGCTCATTTCCTTAGTGCGGAACAACAAAAGTCACTAGGAGCTGCCGCTGAGGGCCCCGGGATGGACCAGAGGGGAAGGGTCACAGGGTCAGGGAGCCCAAACCCCCCCTGCCTTTCTCCCTGACACCCCGACAGACAGCTCTGCAGGATCCGGCAGCCTTGTTGGGTTCAGAGGGTGGGAAGTGGGGAAGAGAAATCTCCTCCCTGCCCCCAGCATCTCCGCAGCGCCCTGAGTGAGGGTCTTATTTCTGCTTTAAAGAAGATCCTGACCACTACCCAGATTTTCCCCAGGGCTCCTCCTCTCTCTGGTTAATCCAAGAGAGGTAATGAGGCCTGACTCTGGGATAAGAGAGCCTGTGGTCCACAAGGGTATGTTGGTAAATGTTTAACAATTGTCTTCTTAGGAAAAACAATGTGCTCACAGCACACTTTTAAGTTTAGCTTGCATTATAATAATAATAATTATTAAAAAAAAAAAAAAACCTCTTACCTTCTGTCTTAGAATCAATATTATGTATTGGTTCCAAAGCAGAAGGGCAGTAAAGACTAGGCAATGGGGGTTAAGCGACTTGGCCAGGGTCACACAGTTAGGAGTATCCAAGTCAAATTTGAACTCAGGACCTCCAGACTCCCCACCTGGCTTTCTTTCCACTGAGCTACCTCATTGCCCCTTTTAACTTTCATTATCAGCATTTTCTTCACCGCCTGTCTAGACAATTGACAAAACAGCAAATCAAACTTTGATTTGTAGTTATTCTCATTGAAAATGAATAACATGCATTAGAAAAGTTTGTGATTGATCACATAGAGCGATAGGGATATGATTGAGGTTTTGATGCTCTAGTGCAGATATGAATAACATGAAAATAGATTTTGAACAATGATACATGTATAACCCAGTGGAACTGCTTATCAGATTTGGGAGGGGGGAGGAAAAGTGTGGGGGGAGGGGAATCATGTAATCATGGAAAAAATATTCTGAATAAAAAAAGGAAAAAAAAATGAATAACAGTCAAATTTTCCAAACTAGTTCAAGCTGGCTTCAGCGCACCCCTTACCTATGTTCAAATCCTACTTCTGACCTCCCTTGTGGGATGTTGGGAAAGTCATTTATCCTCTTTAGGCTTCAGTTGATTCAGTCTTTCAGTTGGGTTCTTCTCTTCTGAGCTCATGGACCAACCTACCATGGGATTTTCTTTGGAAGTGGTTTACCATTTCCTTCTCCAGTTTTAGGCAGGCAAGGGTTGGTTAAGTGACTAGCCTAGGGTCACACAGACCTAGATCACATTTGAACTCTGACTTCAGTTTACTCATCTATAAAAAGAGAGAGCTGTACTAGCAGGCCTCCAAGTTCCCCTTTAGGTCCACCTCTAGGACCTTTGTCATTCCTAGAGAAGAAGGAAAAAGAATAAATTGCCTCCAGGCCCCTCCTCACCTTCCTGCCCTTCTCATCCAAAACCTCTAATCCCATTTTTTAGAATGGGAGATTGCTATTCCTAGCAGTGCTGGAATTCTCCCATTCCCTTCTCCTTTATTTTAGGATGTATGATTGGAGTCTTGTGCTCTAGTAAAGCCCGGAGTGTGCTGACTCTAGGGCAGAAAATGCCCGCATTCCCAAAGCACTTAGGAAAATGTTCTAGCAGCTACCCTCTCCTCCAGCCTAGCCAAAGCTTGGGAAAGGGGCGTGTGTTCCTTTAAGAGGCTGGCCCAGGACTGGTGGGGTTTGCTCTGTGCTGTTTCCTTTCTGGCCATTCAAGAGCCCCAAACACATCCCGGAGCCCTCCAGCCTCATTCACTGAGCTGGGACTGTGGGGAAGTCTCCCAGGAATTGGACTGGTAAGTGGGGTCGGTTCCGTCCTGGCTCAGGGAATCCAGGGAGGCACCTTTGCAAACCTGAATTTTCTTACAATTCCTTTAGTCTCTAGTGGCTCCCTTATTCCCATCCCCGGTGCAGGAGAGGCTGGGCTGGGAGCTGAGAAAGATGCGGGACAAGAAGGGGGTCTGGGATTTGGATACCGGCTCCCTCGGAGGCAGAGGGATAGCTCCGCGGGCTCCCGCGTTGGAGGAGGCACAGTGCGGGAATGAGACCTGGTGCAAGGAATGGAAGATTGAGACCTGGGGATGTGGAGGGACAGACGAGTTCAGACTTAGAGCAGATGCCCAGTTTAGTACCCAGAGCAGTCTGCTGTACTATTCTTCAGGGGAGAAACTGCTGCCATGTGCCAATTGCACAGAAGTTTTCCTGCTGCAGTGAGCTGAAGAGGTAAGTTGGCGGGATTGGGGCCAGTGACCATAGGAGGGCTAGCTTCAGGCGCGTGGGGGAACCTGAGGACAGCTGTGTGGGGGACTGGAAATAACCCCGTTGGCTGGGCTGGGCTGGGCTGGGCTGTGACCTCCCCCCCCCCAACCCCTCAGCTCCTCTGACAGGCTAGGAGACCCACATTTTCCAACCTGCCTCATTTGAAGAAATAAGAGCCGGAGAACAAACGAACGCAGGGCAGAGACTGTGACTTGCAGCCAGCACTAGGAACGCCTCAAAGCAGAGAACACAGCTCCAGGCCCCCCAGCTTCTCTGGAAACTCTTCTGGAGTGCCATCTTGCAGTGGGAGGGTTAGGCAGAGTGTTATGGGGGGGGGGGGGCATTTCAGAGGAGACGAAGGCAGAGAAATCTGTGACTGCCAGAAAGTGAGCCTTAGTGGGAGGTCCCTGGAATGTTTCTAGAGGCAGACAGGTCTATTAGATGAGTAAGAGGTTTACCCAATGGACTCTCTGTAGCCTAGGGGATCTTTTTCTTGGGGATCAGGGTACCTAGCGCTGGTAGATAGAGGCTTTCCTAATGAGTTAAAGGGAGGCTCTGGTTCCTTTGTGGGACACAGCTACGGGGAGCACACAAAGAATGCCAGGAAGGATTGTGATTCCTCTCTCAGCTCACCTCCTGCTTGCACATTCCCCTGTCTGATAGTGGTAGTTTCAAAGGAACTTATAAACCTTGTCCAAACAGGGGGCACAGATGTCAAATTCCTATCCCAGAGCCCTCCGGGTGGGAGCCTGTTGAGAAGCAGGGTAGGTGCATGGCACCCTCTGCTGGTATTATGGAGATTTGCTATCACCTAGATATGAAAAGACACTTGGCTTGGAGTCATACATCATAGGAATATAGACAGATTCAGAGATAGAAGGGTCTCATTCCCCCTCATTTCACAGAAAGGGAAGTGGAGGCAAAAAGAGATTAAGTGATTTGCCCTTGATCCCACAGCTAGAAAATATCAGAGCCCAGATTTAAATCTAGATTTCTAAATCTATCTATCTATCTATCTATCTATCATTTTTATCTCTACCCTTTTCTCCTTTATTTCTTCTCCTTTTCCTCCTCCTTCTCCTCTTCCTGCTCCTTCTCTTCCTCCTCTTTTTCTTCCTCCTCCTCCCTCTTTCTCTATTTTCTTCTTCCATATTTCCTTCTTCCTAAGTTGGTAGAGGAAAAGTCAGAAGCCAAGGGAAAAAATTTTGAAAAACTAAGAAGTATGTGATGAAACAGAATGTGAAAGACTAGAAAAAGCCAAAAATAGAATCTTGCCTTGCCACTCTCCCTCCTTTCCTTTCCTCTCTTTAAATGAGAGGACAGTTCACTTTTGGCCCAGCCGCAGTAGGCAATGTCTGGATAGGGGTTCCCTTGCTCCCCAATATGCTTTGGTGGTAAAGAAAGGGGCACAGGGAGTCAGTAGACTTAGATTCTGCTTCTAGTTTTGCCACTAACTAGCAGCAAGTCTCTAGGGGACTCAGTGGATTGGACTTTAGTCAGGAAGACTTGAATTGGAACCCTGCCTCAGATGCTTAGTAGCTGCATGCTCTTGGACAAGGCCCTTAATTACTGTCAGGTTCAGTTTTCTAATCTGTAAAATGGGAATATTAACTGCCATTTCTTCAGAGAAACTGTAGTCAGTATCAAATGAGATGACATTTATAAAGCACTCTGCAAACCTTAAAGTTAAATGGTAACTGTAAAATGAGGGTAATCTCTAAGGTACTTTCCAGCTCTATCATTCTAGGAAATGGTTTTATCCTCAGTCCAAAGGATGCCAGGAAGATCAGAACAGTTTTGAGGATTGTAATATCTAACCCATCCTTACAGGATCAACCTGGAGTTCCAGTTTCTTTCTTTGAATGATTAATGATTGGGCTGGATCCTGGGTCCTCCCTGTTTGTTTCTCTAAGCCCAAGGAAAAACAAATTGATCTCCTGTGGTAGGGAAGAGCATGGTGTTTGCACTTGCTCCTTGGGCTCTTTTGTTCAGTTAAATGTAGGACATGGGCTGGGTAAAAGGCTATGAGGGAGTGGAATGAAGTACATGAGAGCAAGGTTAAGAAAGGAATGTTCTCCAGTGACCTTGTGTAGGCAGAGAGGTATTTCCACCTCAGCTTCAGAATCTCAAGAGGGTCAAATCTGGAAGGAATCTTTAAGATGATCTCGTTCAACACTTTTATTTTATAGATGAAGCAATTGAGGCCTAGAGGTGTGATTTTTTTTTTTTGCTTACCTTATCCCTAGTTAATAGTAAAACTGGAATGAAAGCCCAGGTCTCTTATCTCCGGATCCAGGATTGTTTCTACTATGCTAGACTGCCTCTCCAATTAATTCTCTGGCTAAATTATGGATCTACATACACTACTTTTGATTTAGAATATTGAAACTCATTCTTGGCCCCAACCCAGAATTAGAGAAGTAAGACAGGGGAAAGGTTGTGGGGATCAGGGTAGGGAAGACATCAGAGCATGATAGAAAAATTGCTGAACCTGGATGGGAAGGCAGACTGCCTGACAGAAGGGACTGAACCATCATTAAGCAAATGGTACCAAATCCCAGGTTACCCTAGATGACTAGAAGTGATAAGACTTAGGTTCATGCTTAATGTCTTACCATTTATGAGGTTTGGAAACTTTTCATTAACCAAACACTCCTGAGTCTTTAATCTTCGTCATTATCTGTAAAATGGGAAAGAGAATAATACTGGTTCTGCCTACATCACAGGCATGCTGTAAGGAAAAAGCTTTGGAAATATAATGGGGAACTGGTTGATGAGGGTCCAGTCCTAGGACCGTGCTCATGGGACCCAAGTGGATGATTGGCGAGTGTGATGATACACAAGGGAGGACCCACCTTTCAGCTGTTTCCTGTCCGCTAAGTTCATAGGGGAGAGGGTCCATGGCTGACTGGTAGCTGAATTGGAACCAAAAGTGTATTCCAAAGGTGCTGAGCTGTAACCAAATGTTTACACCAAAGGTGTCAGTGGAGGAGCTTGAGGTCATCCAGGATCAAAGGTGTCATCAGAGACCTCGAGGCCAAGCCTGGGAAGAGAGTGTGTCTGAGAAGGGACGTGTTTAATCTAGACCAGGTGTGGATTGATGTTGCGGCAGAGATAGAACTCAGACAACTCATCCATCAGCCCTGCATCACCCAGAGGTGAACTCAGTGGTAAAAAGAATGTAGCTACCATTTTAAGTTTGAGCCCACTCTCCCCAAGGACTGAAGAGGTTCATCCGACTTTTCTAGCTTTTACAAAACCCTCTATCAAAAGAAAGAAGACAAAAACAGGACCCATCGTACATACGGGCTTGCCACAGAGGCCACATGTGCCAGAACTCAGAGAATTATCCTTATTTTTTATGTGGAGCAGGAAGGAAGAGCCTGAGATTCTCTAAAACCTTTCCTTATATTCTCAGTTACAGCTCAGCTGTTGGCCATGCAGAAAGCAGTCAAGAAACAATTACAGAATACTTACGTGTGCTCTGAAATGAAGAACCAGGGTCTTCCATCATTGCATCATTCCAGAAGCAGGTTCAAGAGCACACCCTTATTGGCCATTTCATAAAACTTACTAAAGCTCTGTTTAAATATGGAAACTGCTATTGATTCAGTCCCAGATGATCCTTCATCCCCCCCATCGTCCCCCATATTTCCTGCAGCCCACTGCCTCCTGGTTCCACATAGTTGTATATAGACCCCAAAGTACTTGGAACTGTATGTGGTACATAGCTGATATTTAATAAATGCTTGTTGATTAATTGATTATATCTTATGGATACCACTGGGACCACGAACAGAGTCCAAAGATCTAGTGCATGTTCCCTGGCAGGGACCATTTTTTGCTTCATGCTGTGTTTCCAACATTTAACATAGTGCCAGGTATAGAGAAGGCACTTTATAAATGTTTATGGATGGATGGATGGATGGATGGATAGACTGTGGAGAATCTTGTAAATCTGTCAGGTAGATAGTGAGAAAGAGGCACAGATCATTCCCTGAGTCTGCTTATGGCTCGAGTCTCCCTGTGGGGTAGAGAAGAATCTGGGGGTAAATGGAGTCAAGGACTCAGATCCTGGAGGACAACCAAAGTATGTTCCCTCTAGCTGTGGGCAGACTGCCTGACAGACAGGGCATAGTTCAGTGGGCCAGCCAGCTGGACCACACTCAGCCTGAAGGGGTGGGAGGGCCGGCTGCCAGTCTTCCTTAGCAGGGAGGCCAGACTCAGGGTTAAGCAAGACATGAAAGGCTTAGCTCACCACCCAGGGCTAAGAAGGAGGAGGAGAAGAGAATGAGCTGAGGCTACATGGATTCTGAGCTCTCTGTGGCTTTAGAGCTGTCAGCAAGGGAATTCACAGACTGAGAAGGAAGAGAGGGAACTTTGGTTTTGGCCACACAGAGCATTAGAACCCAGACATGGAGGACTCCTAGCTGAGTCTCTGTTGCTTAATCCAAGCTGTCTAGACGTCATAAGGATGTGCCCTACACTTCTCTCCCAATGGAGCCATTCTCTCACCCATGTGTTCTTTTCTTCTCAGCTGGCTCATTTGGAGTCTTGAACCCTTAGCCAAGAGCAACTAAGTCTCTCTGGATGAAAAAATGCTGCTGGTGTTGCTGATTGGGTTTCTGTTGCCCTCTGGCTGTCCTGGACTCCCTTTCTACAATGGTTTCTACTATGGAAATGTCATGAATGACAGAAGTTACAGAAATGGCAATGGAGAAGGTGGGTGTGTCTTCCAGGCCTGGCAAAGAACCTTACTTGACCTAAGCAGAAAACCTCAATTTCCATCGTTAAACCAATCACTCAACAAACTTCTTAAGTAAGAGCGTACCTATTTTCTGGGCCCTCTACTAATCACTGGGAAAACAAAAACAATCCCTACTTTCTTTTTTTTTTTAATTGTTTTAATTCATAACTTAAGAGGCATCAGATACAGTTCAGAGTCCTTAAGAATTCAAAGTTGTTTATCTTCATAATAGTGTTGCTATTATGCAAATTGCTCTCCTGATTTTGACATCGACTTATTAAAAAAAGGCTTCCCAGATTTCTCTGAAATCTTCCCTTTCACCATTTAGCAGTATAATAATATTGCATTACATGAGGAATTCTCAAAGGGTAAGCTGCTAGTTCCAGGGGGGATGCTGTGAAATTTTGGATGTTATATTAATGGAGACAAAAGAAAAATTTGAAACAATTTTGTTTAATATGCATTTTACTTATCCGCCCACCACATGGAGTATGGCAAACACAGTATTCACAAAATAAACAAAACCTGCCTATTATTTGCATGGACTAACCTCAAAACACATCAACCTTGAACTTACAAAGAAACTCAACCAAAACAGCTGCTCTTATTTAAGGGAAATTGTGAATACTAGAGTTTCTTGACTCTCCTGTAGTATTGCCAAATTGAATGTTCAGCCCTGAGAACAAAACTATTTGAGAACTAGTGCCTCCCATTCCTGTGCCATAATTTGATTCATTTGGTTTCCAACTCTTTGCTATCATAAAAAGTGTTGCTATGAATATTTCACTATTTAAAAAATACTCTTTACCTTCCATCTTAGAATCTATGCTGGGTATTAGTTCTAAGGCAGAAGAGTGGTAAGGGCTAGGCAATGGGGGTTAAGTGACTTGCCCAGGGTCACATAGCTGGGAAGTGTCTAAGGCTAGATTTGAACCCAGGACCCCCCCATCTCCAGGCTGGCTCTCTATCCACTGAGCCACCTAGCTGCCTCTGTCTTTCTTTAAATAAAAATTCATTGCAATCCTGGTTCAAGGACAACTCCTTAGCTTGGGCCCTCCTTTCTCCTACTCTCCTCCAGGTAAGAAGGAAAGCTAGTTACAGAGACCTACTCCTTGGAGTTGGTCATTGGCTCATACTTTTGGGGACATCTTTGCTGATAGGACAACATTCCTTCACTGTGTCCTATAGCTTGGCAGGGAGCTTGCTTCTTCTTTGAACTGGCCTCTCTACCAAAAAATGTCCTTCCTGTTTTTAGTTACAGGGCATTTAGTCAGGAAGTTGTGTTGAGGGGGCAGTTGGGAAGCTCAGTGAATTGAGAGTAAGGCCCAGAGATGGGAGGTCCTGGGTTCAAATCTGACCTCAGACACTTCCTGCCTATGTGACCCTGGGCAAGTCACTTACCCCCCCATTGCCTAGCCCTTACCACTCTTCTGCCTTAGAACCAATACCCAGTATTGATTCTAAGATGGAAGGTAAGGGTTTAAAAAAAGACCAAAAAAAAAAAAAAAAGAAAAGAAACTTGTGTCGAACATCTTTTTTTGTTATTGATTTTTGTATCCTTTCACAAAGTGATTTTTTATTTTTTCCCTTAGTTTATTTTTATTATTTTAAATTTTATTTTAAAGTTTTTTCCTCATGGTTACATGATTCATGCTATCTCCTTCCCCTCTTCCTTCCTGGAACTGACAAGCAATTCTGTTGGGTTATACATGTATTATCACTTAAAACCTATTTCATTTTTATTCATTTTTGTAATAGAATAATATTGATTTTGTTAAATTTTTTATTGATAATTTTGTTGTTGTTTCTCTCCTATTACCTTCTCTGGGAGAACCATCCATTTTAGCAAAAATAAGAGACAAGGGAAAATAAGCAGTTTGGCAAAACCAACCAATCCATTTTGTCGCATGGTAGATACAATGTTCCATACCAATACTTTCCCACCTACACAGGGAAGGTTGAAAGAGATACTTTTTATTTTTTCTTCTTCTGGGTTAAGGTTGTAGATTGTCTTTTTCTAACGGCCTTTTGAAGTGCTTCCTCTGATTTTTAGTCATTTTAATTTGGATTGTGAGTTGTGGTTGCAAACCTTATTAGTGTGATAAATACCAAAGGAGTGGTGTAAGGTACAAATTTTACTTCTTGACTCTGACCTGAGGCAATTTTTGGCTCTGAATTCCCATCTCTCCCAAAAGGTTTTTTCAATGGGGTGAAATTGGTGGTGGAGACACCTGAGGAGCCCCTGTTTACCCACCGAGGTGCCAATGTGACCCTGCCTTGCCGCTACCACTATGAACCGGCACCGACTTCTTCTCGTCCTGTCCGGATCAAGTGGTGGAAGCTGGGGGAGAATGGGGCCCCCGAACGCGATGTGCTGGTGGCCATCGGGCTGAGGCACCGAAGCTTTGGGGAGTTCCGAGGACGTGTCCATCTCTTACAAGAGAAGGAGCAGGATGTCTCCCTGGTGATCCATGACCTGCGCCTACAGGACTATGGGCGCTATCGATGTGAAGTCATTGATGGGCTGGAAGATGAGAGTGGTGTGGTGGAGCTGGAATTGAGGGGTGAGCAAATGGGGCTTGGGAGTTGGATACACACACACACACCCCACAGACTGAGAAACAGAACAGTGTAGTATTGGGGTAGAGGAGCCAAGGCAAAAGACCCTCTCTGCTTCCAGAGTGCCATGGGATTTAGATTTTGAAGGGACCTTAAAGATCATCTAGTTCACTCATTCATCACACCCCTTCACAGATGAAGAAACTGAGGCTCCTCCAGATAAATGAAATGATATGTCCTAACTTAATTAGGTAGTAAGTCACAGTCAGGATTCAAACTCAGGACTCCTGACTCCTAATCTCATGTTCTTTCCAATTCTATATGATGTCTATTATATTCTTAGTATCTCACTCACTGCCAATGCATCCTTTGGAATAGTTAAGAATGACAATGACAACAACTGGAATTTATATAGCACTTTGTTTTGCAAGGTATTTTATAATTTATTCAGTTGTTTTCAGTTGGATCCAATGCTTCCTGACCCTATTGGGGGTTCCTCGGCAAAGATACTGGAATGGTTTGCCATTTCCTTCTTCAGCACATTTTACAAGTGAGGAAACTGAGGCAACCAGAGTCACAGAGTTAGAAAGTATCTGAGCCTGAATTTGAACTCACGAAAATGAGTCTTCATTCCAGGCCCAAGGCTCTTTTCATATGTTATCTTATTAGATACTTACCCTTCTTACCATTATTCTCCCCATTTAATAGAGAAAGGAAATGGAAGCAGAAAGATTAAGTACCCTTCCCAGGATCAATATGTCTGAGGCAGGATTTGAACTTGGATCTTTTTGGCCCCAAATCCAAAGCTCTGTTCTCTTGGTCATGTTTCAAAGGCTGCATTTATAAAGTCCTTTGTGTACAGTATTTTGGGTTATCTTCACAACAACCTCATGAATATGGTTTCCATTTTATAGATGAGGAAGTGACTTGCTCAGCCCTAAATGTCCGAAGCAGGGTTTATGGCTAGGTCTCGATTCTCAACCCAGTACGTGCTGTTAGCATGTCTAACTGGACCAGTAACACGCTGCTGGCCCATCTAGACCTCAGAAGTGGGCATCCTTTCCTTAAAGTGGGGAAAAGAGAGATGAAAAGAAACGGGAGGTGGGGCGTGTCATAGGATGAAGAAATGGGCTTGATGTCAAAAGATGGGTTTCTTGTCTTCAACTCGGCTGCATAATAGCTTGTGATTTTGGTGTCCGTCATTTTCCCTCTGTTTTCACTTCCTTACCTGTAATGTAAAAAATAGAGACAATGCCTCCATAGCAGTGCTGTTCAAGATCAAATGAGATATTATCTATGAGAGCCCTTGGAAATCTGTAAAGAATTATTCAAATGCAAGAAATTATTGTGGATTCCTGGATCTAGGTCTGTGAAGGTGTCTGAAGAGTAGAGAAGCAAGTTTGGGTGGTGGCAGAGGTGTTTGCTGGACGTCTCTCCTTTGTGGGAGGGAGGCCTTTCTGTCTCTCTACAGCATCAAAGAGGTCTATTGGGGTTCAGAGAATCTATAGCTCACCCCCCCATAGTTATTGTGCTGGGATCTAGGAAGAGGAGAGGGCTAGATGTAGGGTGGGGAGATCCATGGGTTGGCGGTGGGGTAGGGGAATGGTAGGATTACAAACAATATGGGGGCATAGGTGGAAGATGGGAATAGGTGGTGCCAGAGGTAACGGGGAGGTGGAGTGAAGAGGAAGCTGGGAGCGAGTAGACTCAAAGCAGTAGACTGAAGAGAAATATTAGATGGAACAGGAGAAAATGAAAATGAAATAGGCAGGAGTCAGATGTGTGAGCCGTGTAGTTGAGGGCCAGACAAGCTGTGACTAAGATGAGAAAGGAACCTTTATCTTCTCCATCTCTTCATCCAGATCTCTTTTCCTCCTCAAGCCATAATTATTCCTGGTTTAGGCTTGTTACGTTCTCCAAATTTCTTGTTTTAGGATATAATTGGAATCTTGGGATAGAAAGGCAAATAAAGGCTACGCAAATTCCTCAGAAATCAGGCCACTAGGTACAATTTCTAGGGTCTTGGGAAGCACCCTGCTGCTTCCTAGAAAAGGATAAAAATTGCCTAAGAGAATCACTCGATGGCTACAAAATGATGACTAACCCTGCTCTCCCGCTGAGATGGGAAAGCTGCCCACCTTGGATTCCTGATCTGATCATTCAATGGAGACCTTTCTCAGGACCTGGAGACTGTCAGGGCTAGACAGTAACAGTAACCCATCATCCTGTTAGCATTTCTTCTTTCTCTCCTTCTCTCTTTCCCTCCCCAGTTACCTTCTCTCTCTTTGTTCTCTTCCCCTCACCTTTGCTTGCATCATAGATGCATCTTTTCTCCTTCCCACCATCTTTTCTCCCAAGGCATTCTGCTAACGTGTTGTGTTAGGACTCCCCTTCCTTGAGCCGTTGTGGAGAGGTTCCCAGCTCGGGGGGCTCACAAGCACCTCCTAGCTCTCCTGCCCTCGGGCTCACTGTCTTCAGAAGCTCGTCCCCACTCTTCCATCCGATTCTTCCTTCCATCATGACTTCTCTTCCTTTCTGTCTCCAGGTGTGGTGTTTCCCTACCAGCCACCCTACGGTCGTTACAGGCTCAACTTCCATGAGGCACAAGTGGCCTGTGAGAAACAAGACGCCGTGGTGGCCTCCTTCGAGCAGCTCTTCAGAGCCTGGGAAGAGGGCCTGGACTGGTGCAATGCAGGCTGGCTGCTGGATGGGACTGTGCAATACCCCATCACCCTGCCCCGGCAGCCATGTGGGGGGCATGGCTTAGCGCCTGGGATCCGCAGCTACGGGGAGCGTCACAAGAGACTGCACCGCTATGACGTCTTCTGCTTTTCTTCCTCTGTGAAAGGTGAGTGTGCCCTGGGCGCTTAGGTGGCCCAGTGCAGAGAGCACCAGGCATGGGATAGGGAAGACCTGGGTTCAAATCTGCACTCAGGCCCTTCCCAGCTGGCTGACGCTGGGCAAGTAATTTAATTCGATTTGCTTATCCCTTGCCCTCCTCTCTTGGAGTTTCAACTTAGACAGAAGGTAAGGGTCTAAAAAAAAAAAAAAGGAAAAAGGAAAAAGAAAGGTGAATGTACCTAAGGAGCTCCTCACTTTCCCCTCACATTTGTCTAGTCTTAACTCTGAGGAATCTTTCCCTGGATCAGGTCTGAGGTGGATGTGGGGCTCCAGGCATCAGCCTTGCCATAGCACAGCAGACTTCTCCCAGAGGCTGTGCCAAAGGTCTCTCACTACTAAATCAGAACCAGAGGATCATAAATCAAAGAATCATGTAAATTATATATATATATATATGTCTATATCTTGTTTGTACATAATTTGAATATTATTCATAATATTGTACATAAATTAAATATTGTTCCCTCAATATTCTGGACTGTGAGCCCCTTTTCTTTGTAACTTCCACCCTTAACAGAGCATTTGGCACATAGTAATGTTTCTTGTCTTGTGGGATTAATAATAATAATATTACTAATGATGATGATTAATCATGGGCATCGATAAAGTGCTTTACTAAATATAAAAATGATCTCCTTTGCTTTTCTTTCTTTTTGTTAAACCCTCATCTTCTGCCTTAGAATCAATGCCATATTCTTTTTTAAAAATTATTTATTTATTTAGAATTTTTGCCATGGTTTCATGATTCATGTTCTCTCCCTCCCCTTTTCCGTCTCCCCTCCCACATCGGACAAGTAATTCCATTGGGTTATTCATGTATTATCACTTGATACTATTTCCATATTATTCATTTTTGTAACAGACAATAGGTCATGTTCTAAGGCAGAAAAGTGATAAGGGCTGTGCAATGGGGTTAAGTGACTTACCCAGGATCACAAAACTAAGAATTTGAATCCAGGACCTCTTGTCTCCAGGCCTGGCTCTCTTATCCTGAGCCACCTAGCTGCCCCTGCTTCTCTCTTTGTATTTTCTTCAGATTTTGGGGGGTTGGTTCAGTTAAGATAAATTTAGAATTAGGGAATTACAGTTTCTAAAATTCCTATTTCAATAACTCCAATTTCCTTTTCCTATCATTGTTCCTATAGAAATAAATATAATAAATAGGGTTTTTATAAAAGATTTATCTCCAGTCAAGTCTTTTCAACTACTGGTTCACCAAACTGTCAACCATCAACTCTGAACAACTAAATCTGTTTATAGTCTAGTAAAAGGCTATTATATCTTCAATATACACTAAACAAACTCCCAAATTAACGGTGCTCTGCACACATTAGGTGTTTAATAAGTGCTTACTAAATTGAATTGAACTATGATCCCGGCTGTACCGGTTGCTCAGGTGCTCATGACTCTCCCCCCATCTGCCCACAGGTCGAGTCTATTATTTAGAGCACCCAGAGAAACTGACACTGGCGGAGGCAGAAGAGGCCTGCCAGGAGGACGGGGCCCGCATTGCCAAGGTGGGGCAGCTCTTTGCGGCTTGGAAATTCTACGGCCTGGACCGCTGTGATGCAGGCTGGTTGGCCGATGGCAGCGTCCGCTACCCTGTTACCCGTCCCAGGCCTAACTGCGGATCTCTGGAGCCTGGAGTCCGAAGCTTTGGCTTCCCAGACAAGGAGAGCCGGAGATACGGGGTTTATTGTTACCGACAGAGCTGGGGCTAAGGGGCAGGCCTCCTTGCTTGGCCCCAGCCTTGCTCTCTCTCTCCTTCTTCCTCCCTCTTCAGGGCTGGTGTATTTATTGCAAGTCTCATTTTCCCTGAGGGTTGAGGAGATTTAGATGAGTTTTTACATTTTTCAACAATTTGTTTAAACAATGTGTTTTATGGTGTGTTTTTTAAAACTAAAAGAGGAAATGTAATTCTTCTAGGACACGTCTTTTTACACATCTTTCTTACCTCTGGGCTCCAGCTCTCCTTGAGGGCTCTCAGTAGGAGCATGGACTCTTAAAGATAGAAAGAACCTCTAAGATCATCTCGTCCAATTGTGTCATTTTATGGATGACTGAAGACTGAAAACTTCCCTTAGAGAAGGGAAGTCACTTGTCTAAGGTCGCACAGAAAGTTAGTGGCAGAGCTAGGATTAGAACTCAGATCTCTAGATTCCTAGTCTATAGTTCTTCAAAAATACCCTGGGTTCTCCCCAGGATGGAAGGGGAAATTGAAGAGTCCCTCTCCATTTTATGTTAACACCCAATAAGCCAAGGGACTCTGGAATTTGGAGAGCTCTTGCTAATTGGGCCTCTTATCTTTTACACTTTTCTCCTCTTCTCCCATTTCACTGGGGACCATTCTTGTCCAGATGAGTTCAAATTGGTCCCTCCAAGAAGGCGATACTCCAAATATCCCAACTCCCTTATCTATGCCTGGTCCAAGGATTTTGGGGTCTTATTCTCATTTTCTAATTCCTTTTGGGGGAACTGACACTAGTTCCATGTTTTCCAAGAACAATAAATGGTGCTATGATCTTTTAAACCAATTCTAGTTCCTTCTTGGTCCTTTTTTCTTCCTTTATCTACTTAAAAAAAACACACACACACACACACAACCCTTACCTTCAGTCTTAGAATCAATACGGTGTATTGGTTCCAAGGCAAAAAAGTGGTAAGAGCTAGGCAATGGGGGTGAAGTGACTTTCCCAGGATCACACAGCTAGGAAGTGTCTGAGACCAGATTTGAACCCAGGACCTCTGGTCTCTAAGACTGACTCTCCATCCAATGAGCCACCCAGCTGCTCCCTATCTATCTATTTTTTGTCTGAGCTGAAAGATGAATACTAGCATCTCTTGCTTCATGGTGGGATATGGCCGTTGGGAGTGGTAAGAAAGTGTTGGGGCACCTACATGTGTGCAATGTCATTGGCAGGGGGTGGGGAGAATATGGACGAATGACTGCTCCCTTGACTTAGGGGGCTGCTGCCATGTTTGATCAAATTCATCCAGTGAATTTTGTGAAATAAAGTGGTGAACCTGAAGCGAGGAGGGAGAGGGGAAAGCCTTTGTTGTCCTAATGAATCTTGGTTGCTGCAGAAGGCTGAATTCTTGGGTCAGATTTGTCTTTATTACATCCTCTGTCAATCTGGCCTGAAGACATCTTCAGGGTCTCGTTACAGAAGCACTTTCTGCTCCTGGAGATAAATAGTACTATTCAGGGATTCCCATTTTTTTGGATCATAGTCAAAAAATGAGGGAGGGTGCGGTTCAAGCCCAGAACTACGATTTCTTTCTAAGACCAATCATAGGGTCCTCCCTCTCTGCTCTCCCTGACTTGCCCCTCTGTGGGTCCCAGGAATCAAATGTGCAAGTTGGATTCAATTTTCTTGCTCCATTCAGGGCAACTATTCCTCTGTGATTTCTGCTCCATTTTCTTCTCAGGGTCTAGTCCTATCCAAATGCATCCACCAGCTTCCTTAAGCCCATTCTGTTCCCAGAGACTTTATAACATCACAATCCCTCACCCTAGTCTTGCTTCTCGACCAGAGTGCAACATGTATCCATGGAGACACAAATATATGCATCTATACACAAATATACTCCATTATCTGAGCCGCCGTCATATCCAAATTCCTTAACTGTAACATCAGGGGAGTGGATGAGATGACCTTGGGTGTCCAAGGTCATCCGGTTCAGCTCCAAGCCTATGATCTATAGAAATCATCCTGATAAAGAATAAACTACTACAGAGTTTTACTATATATGGCTTATAGCAGTTTGACTGCTGTATATACCTCTAGTGCCAAATTTCCTTTGAATGAACAGGTTTTAGAACCTTTGAGGAATTAACTAAAAAGCCTTCCATTTCCCCCCAAATCCCTTCAATAAGCCCTTAGTTCTCCGGCGCCATCCGTTAAATTATAAGAAAAAAAAAAGGACTCTTCCAATTTTTTTTATTATCATCATTGTCAGTTTTCAAAAATATAAATAGGTGCACGGAACCACGGTGGCCTGCACGGTCCCGGGGGGTGACGT
The DNA here is from genome assembly GCF_016433145.1 of Gracilinanus agilis. NCBI lineage: Eukaryota > Metazoa > Chordata > Mammalia > Didelphimorphia > Didelphidae > Gracilinanus > Gracilinanus agilis. The sequence continues at coordinate 600,002,720 of NC_058131.1, read as the reverse complement.
TCGAACCTTGGATCAGGAGTGCCCCCCAGCCCTGCTGTGACACTGGCTGTGATGGCAAATTGGTGGTGAGAGGAAGCCAGAGAAGCTATCAGAGTGGAACCAGCACCAGGACCCATCCTCGTTTGAGCTTCTCCTCTGAATCTCTCCTTCCCTCTTGCCCTCCCCATGCACCTTCCTCCCTCTTCCCCCCTCCCCTCTGACTCCTGCCCTTATCACAGATGCCCTACCCCTGCTACCCCCTTCACTTCTGATACATTCCACTACAGTTTACTAGTACAGCATTCTCCAAATCCTGTCTCTGGAACATCCACACAATTCCACTCTCTCTCTCCCTCTGCTAGCCCTTCTTGGAGATTAAATAACAAATAATTACATTGTTCTTGGATAAAATCAGGAAACAAAAAATAATCTTCTTTATTTAACTTAACCCCCTCCCCGTGTCCCCTCCTCCCCCCCGTCCCTGCCCTGGTCCCTGAAATAGGCACAACATGAAATTGAAGAAAAGTACCTAAACTCAGACTGTGGGGGAAAATGTGGTTGGAATCTACTCTGTTTGCTTTAGTGTTCTGCAAAAATAAAATAAAACAAAATATTTTGGGGGTGATTTTTTTAGGGGATGGGTATATACGTGATGTGGGTTTTTTTTCCTTTTTAATGTTATTCCTTATATGACAGAAAGCAACAAGATGACAATGAATCCATGAAATAGTTTCAGTTCCGTAAGGTCTGTCGGCTCATTCTGTCCTTTTTGGCTCTCTGGGGGGAATTTACTGTCTAGTGGGCTGTGCTGTGGACATTTCTCCGCTGGGGCTGAGAGTTCCTCTTTTGTAGTCGTCGCTTGTAGGTGGTAGCTGTGGGATAGGAGAAGAGAATGGTGATTAAGAGAGAACAGAGCTGAGCCCACTCTAACCCCACTGGCTTGTCCTCTTACATCTACTTCACTCCTCTTGGTCCTTGCTTCCATTTGGTGACATCAGTCTCCACTGGGATCTCTAGGCTTTTCTTTTCCCCCAAATTTACCAGACCTATCAGGATTCAGCTATATTTAATAGATGGGCAGAAAAATCTCTCCTTCATCTTTTGTATCCTACACACACACACACACACACACACACACACACACACACACACACACACACACATTTACTATTAACACCCCCCTGGATGCTATTTTCCCATAGGTATCCTCCAAAGAAATAAATGATTCTATTCAATTTCATGGACCAGAAGGTCCTGGGGCCAAAGAAGGCAGCTAGGATTCTAAGAAACTTCTCTAGCACTCCATATTTGACAGTTGAAAAAAATATTGGATTTGGAATCACGGGATCTGGACCAAATCCTGGCTTTGCCTCTTACCACCTATATATCCTTGTAGAAGTCATTAAAGCTTTCTGGGTCTCAGTTTACTCATCTACAAAATGAGGGGGTTGGACTAAATGATCTGTAGGATCACTTCTAGTTTTAATTGTATAATTATGTTTCTATGGCTCCCTATTCCCAACTTATCTAAGTAGGATTTGGGAAATTTTCAAGAATAAAAGTCTAGAAATTTTGGAGGGTAGGAAAAAGTATGCCTTATGCTGAAATCCATAACTCTGTTTAATCCATTGATCAGATCCTCTCAGGATCGTAAGGGAAAGGAAGGAATCAATGGGTAAACAGAAACAGCTGGCACTTACGGTCTATGCAGGCTATCTGTGGCTCTTCCCATTGTCCACTAGGTAGGCATCGAATTGTAGGTACATGGCGCTGGACAAAGCCCTCGCTGCACTGGTACCGGACCAGTGAGTTAATTTCATATCGGTCCTTTTTCTGTCCAAAGGTTCTAGCATGTTCGACTGTAGGAGGGTCTCCACAAGCCACTGGAGGGTTAAGAGATTATAATAAAATAAAAATAGTATTGAAAGGGCTCAAAGTTTCTGGGTAGAGCTCTGGTTGATGAGAATTAAGATTAGACTGCAACAAAATACAGCGACTTCTGGGATGAGATGGGTAAAGGAATGCAGAGAAGGATGATAGAGGACAGCAGGAACCACTTCAGATTAAAGATACACACTATCTATGTGCCTGGAGACAAGCCACTTAACCTCATTGGGCCTTATTTTCCTCATCTGTAAAATGAGATCCGGACTGTGTGAACTCTTAGATCCCTTCCAGTTCTACCAGTCCAGTACTCTATGACCTTCTACTCTTGGGAAGTTGGTCATTCCTGGCTCTATGATTTTGCTTGCTTTACCTCTTTCACCTGTTATTTCTTCTTCAGACCCTCTCTCTATTCATTCTTTCATTTCTTTTTTTCTTCAAGGTTCAGTTCAAGCCTCCCCTCCTTTAGGACCTTAGTCCACACCAATCTTTCCCTCCTCTGAATTCCTATAACACTTATATAATATATCACAAAATATAGTATGTTTTAAAATTAATATCCAATATCCTAAGCATTATATTTAAAATAGCCTATCATGTGCTACTTTAGTTCTTTGAATGTAATCTCCTCAAGATCAAAGTCCAGATTTTCTCTCGGTTACCCTCAAAGAATCTTTTAGCATGCTGGACACAAAGTAGGTAAAAAAGAAAATATTTCTTGACTTGATCTAAATAGTCCAGTGCCTCTCTCAGTAGTGTTCTCCTATACTCAGACTCTGAGATAACATTTCACCCTGAAAGTAGTTTTAAAAAGGGTTATTATTTTAGCATTTGGTTCAGTGCAAAGAGGACCTTAGCTCTGGAAGCAGAACAGAATCCTGAGTGAGTTCCTTGTAGCTGAGGGTCTGAACAAATGGACCCCTTATTGTGGAATTTTTATCTGGATTCCTCTGGGATCTAGAAGAGTATGAATAAGTCCTCATGGGATTCTCTCCTTTCAAAGCGTAGTGAGAGAATCATAGCTATTCAGTAGCTGGAAGGGAACTTAGAGGCCAGCCAGTTCAATCCCTTTTTTTTTAACCAGTGAGGAAACTGAGGACTAGGACAAATGACTTGTCCAAAATCACACAGGTAGTAAGCAACAAAGGAGATTTGAACCTAAGTCTGCTGACTCTCCTAGTTTACTCAATCATAGAGTTTTAGGGTTGGAAGAGGCCTTATTTATCATCTATCTTCACTCCCTTGTTATAGAATCTGGGTCCCATAAAAGTTAAGTGTTTGCCCATGGTGACAGAGCAAGTTAGGAGCAGAGAGCAAACTAGAACCCAGGGCTCTTGCCTCCCAGGCCAGTGCTCTTTTTCATATAGCATTGTCCCATTCTTTGAGTCATCTTGGTCCATTCACCTGGGAGATGGATAGGAGTGTAGAATCATAGTATTAGAGCTGAAAGGGATTTGAAAGGCCATTATAAGTGAGAAAACTGAGGCCCAGGGAGTTTGTGACATGCCCAAGGTCACTCAGGTAGCAAGCGCCATAATCTGGATTTGAGCCTGGCTCCTCTGACTTCACAGGGCAGTACAATGGACAGAGTACTAGGCCTGGAGTTAGGAAGACTCATTTTCCTGAATTCAAATCTAGCTTCAGACACTTATTAGCCATATAACCCTGGACAGGTCACTTAACCCTATTTGCCTCAATTTCCTTATCTGTAAAATGAGTTGGAAGAGGAAATAGCAAACCTCTCCAGTGTCTTTGCCAAGAAAATCCCAAATGGGGTCACAAAGAGTCAGGCATGACTGCACTGCCTCTGACTTCAGAGGCAATGTTGTTTCAGGTTGTACGAGTGCTTGCTGTGGCAATGGCCTTAGCTTACCTGTGCCCTTTTTACATGTGAATGGCAGGTGATAGTTGCATGGGACATCATTCCATTCACCCTTCTCATGCCAGATCATCACTACGCAATCTTCCCCAGTGGCAAAGAAGTTGTCTGGTTGGTTGGGTCTCCAATTCTCAAATTGCTGGGGACAGGATATAGGACAGAAAATGAAATGAGGGCAAGAAGAAAGGTAGAACATTTGTTTCTATCTATGCTTAGTCCTGGCTTTCCCCCATCTCCCCTCTCCAAATTTTCTATATCTTGTGCCTCACGTAGTGAACTTTAGTTTATTAGAGCAGAGTCTGCTTAGAACATGGAAGCATTATCCCTAGAAAATCTGAAAAATACTCTTTCCTGAAAGTGTTGATTATACAGTCTCAGGCTTCCTCTCTCAGGATCTCAAAACGTTTGATAAAAATGTATAGAATCTGCTGATGAGACAAGTCATTTTCTCTTTTTTGGGGGAAAACTAAGGTGGAAAAATCAGTTTTCTGACTTTTCTAGTGTGACTTGAAATGTTTATTTTAGAAATATGGGTCAGAACTCATGAGACAGTCCTCCTAAGATTGTATGGGGTTTTCTTTCCATACCTTCCCCTTTTCTGATATCTGTCTGTCTTAGAAGTTCTAGCTTGACCTCCACTACTTTCATGAAGCCTTCTAGGATCATTTTAGTCAGCAGCTATCAACTCTCTTTCGAATCATATCATACTTCTTATCTCTAGCACTCACTTGGCACTTATACTGTTTCATAAACTACCTTTTCATGTTTTTTAACTAGACGATAAACTTCTTGAGGATAGGGCTCCTATATTAGAATAATTATATATATGTACATATATATATAATTCTATTTTCTATATCTCCCACAATGCCTGAATACAGTATAAATGATCTTTAAATGTGTTGATTTCTTTCCTTTCCTATGATTCTTTCCCCAAAGTTGAATCTCTACCCCATCTCTTCAGCTAATCAATCAATAAGCATTTCTTATGTTCTAGGCACTAGCTTGGGATCTGAAGAAGTAGCGACAAACAGTCCTTACCCCCAAGGAGCTTACAAAGGGGAGACTACATTAAATGTAAATTCCTGTTATTGTTACTCTGAACCCCTCTCTTTTTTCCTTGAGTTTCATGGCAGAACTAACTTACCAAGGGGTGTCCATCTGACCAACGGAAATCACCTTCGATAGTTCTGTCATTGAGTCCAATCCATTGGTAGTCTTGGGCGTTGTCTGAAGGGAGAAGAGGAAATAGTGGGTATGAAACACTGAGGGAACCTGATTTTAAAAATAATTAACATCATCTGAAAAGATGGAGATGTGGAGTGTAATGGGGGAGGCCAGGCATTTTTTACTTTTAGTACCTTGCCATCTTAATCATAGGGGACTCATCCAAGAGCCTAAGCCTGAGTGTTTGGATACTCAGGTGGCATTAAACAGCTTTAAAATTTTGATACAGGTTGGTAAAATGCATGTGAGTGACCCATACTGTCTTTGGGATGATAGCAGTTGTCTCAGATGAGACGAGATGGTATAATTCAAAAGGCTGACTTTTGTACTGGGGAACATCACCCTTTTTTTGAGACAAAACTTTGGATATTGGGGCACCACTTACCTTCACCCCAGAGTAGGCTCATTGACTTTAGACTTAACTAGTCAGGCTCTACTCCCAGGATGCTTTTTCTTTCATGGGTTCAAGCAGGACTCTGTGCTTGTTTACCTTACACTACCCAAACTTGGTAGCCCCTTTTGCACTCACTGTTGACAAACTCCTGCTCTTCAGGCGTGACAATGCTGCTCAGGTGAGATTGGTGCTCCCGGCACTGGCTTTCTGCATCTACCCAGGTTTCCCGGTCAGGAAAGTGCCTGTAACAGTGTCCCTGGAATTTTGTCCAGCCCTCTTCGCAAATCTCCTGGTCTGAAACAAACATCAAGGATATCCCAAGGTTGAGCCGAGATCCTGGTTTTGATCAGTTTTAACAATTTCACTTCAAGTACCAGGCCCCCAAGTGAGGGGAGAGGCTCTGCCGAAGGACTCAGTGGCTTTAAGCAGGAAAAGAACTGGGCTCTGCTCAGTCTCAGGAGTCTCAGAGCTCTGGCTGTGAGATTCTAGAGACCTCCATATCCCTGCCATTGGCCTAGAAATATCTCTTTGTTGGAGACAATTTCTAGAGTAGAGGTGTCAAACACATGGCCTGCAGTCCATTCCTGAATGAAGCCTGAACCAGATTAAATTGTTAATTGAGAAATGATAAAAAAATAAAAATGCAATAAAATATAGGTAACATTACATTTTAAAACTAAGTCAATGTGTGTCTCCCAGAGATCCTTTTTGTACTGTGTGAATTTGACACCACTGTTCTAGAATATGGGCATTCTCTTCCCATCCATGCCTCATTCTTAACAAAAATGGATTTTAGCTTGAGAATTTGGAAAAAGAAAGAACAAAAGGCTGGACATCAGATGGAGAGGAAGAAGGAGTTTAGAGAGACTACATGGGAACACAGTCCTGGGGGAATACATAAAGTTGGTGGGGCAAAGAAATGAAGATAATAGAGAGGTAAATAGTATGGGACACTTGGCATAGAGCTGGTCTTTCCAGTCAAATCATGAAATGGTTTTGTAAGCAGAAATGAAATAAGTCAACTTCATGGAGAGAGAGGAGTCAGAGCTTTGGAAAGATTTTTTTCATACTGAGCTCAGCTTTTGAGGTCTACTACCTATGTTTTATATGAGGGACACCCCAAAGTGAAGACAGTTGGCCCTTGGACTTTGTTCCAAGCATCAGAGGATATGGAGAGGGGATTCATTCATTGAATAACCCTAGGGATAGACACTGAACCCTTACAGAGGTACAAAGGCTTATAGAAAAGTCTGGGATCTAGGAAAAGCCATTATTTACATTTCCAATACTATTTCTTATTTTACCTTCAATACCCTCTCAATTGGAATGGTTGAACCTTGTGGATGCTGGGTTTAAGAATAGTAATATTTCTTTAAGTTTGTATGAAAGTCTTCTTTGCAGGATTCCCAACTTTGTAGACTAAGATCTGACTGCCATGCAGAAGAAGCAGAGAATAGAAAAACGTGGTAGCTGGAGAATTAAAAAATCTAATGTGGAAATGGAGGACATGAGTAGATTTGAAGACAAGAGGAGAGGAATTTGTAAGCAGTAGTAAGTCTAGAAGAGAAGAATGAAGGGAATTAATGAGAATAGAGAATAAGGAGAAATAGATATAGAAATATAAATAGAAAGAGAATAATGAGAATGGAGTTGGAAAGAATAGAACTGGAAAGAATCATTCGTTTTTCATTTTACAGAGGGAAGAACACTGAGACTAAGGTGATGTGATGTGCCCAGAGTCACACAGCTAGTAAATGTCAGAGCTGGGACTCCAATCCAATTCTCCTGACTCTTGTCTGTCCAGTGGTCTTTCCATAACATTATACTGCTCTCTTCGTTCCTCTCATTACTCCTCCCCAAGTTTTTGCCATGAGACAAAATGAGGTGCTGGAGAGATCACTAGAGTAGGACTATGGTGATACCAGTTCTACTTGCCCAAGATGTTTGGCTGAATCCCGGACAATCCATCATTTTAACCCATATGTCTCATCCAGCTCAGAGTCAAACTAGCTAAGCAAAGAAAGAGGGAGCAATAGCTCAGGGAAGATGTAAAGAAGAATCTATAAAGGAAGTTCTTTAAAAGGCTGAGAGTCAGGGCAATCAATCAGAAGAGGAAGCTCAAGCACGATCGGAGAAGCACTGAGATCTAAACTGAGAGAATTTGTTAATTCAGTTGTTGTTGAAGATAGCAGAGTCAAAGTGGGGCAGAAATCTCAGAGAATTTGCTCTATGAACCCCATGACCAAGAAGATCAACTGAGCTTTTTCTGTGTCTGCTGCTATTTTGTGTGTGTGTGTGTGTGTGTGTGTGTGTGTGTGTGTGTGTGTGTGTGTAGGGGGAACAGAGGCCTGTCAGTGTCCTTTTCTCTTTCTGAACAATTTAGCCTCCTTCCCACTTATATTGTCTTTGTCTGTATTCCAGAATGCTCTCCCTCATCCATTTTTTCATTGTTCTCCTGGGGGATGGTGTAAATACCCAAGCAACATTGGAGAGGAGGTCCTTGAAGCTCTTCTTTCCCGTCCCAAGATCCCATGTTCCAACTTCTTGGGGTCCTAGAGTTTGGGGAAGGTTGAGACATTTTCTTCCAGAAGTATTAGATTCCATCATGAATTCTGTTGTCTTGTATGGAAGTATGATGGGACATGAGTTGTGATTATCACATGTCCCCCACCCATACCTTCCCCAATACTATATTCATATAATGGGACAAAGAACACCTATCTTGGGATCTAACTAGGCCTTAGCTGAATCCTTGGAGTTTTCTGATTCTCTCCTTCAATAGTTGCTGGCACAGTTCAAAGAAAATGGTTTTTGCAGCGCATGCTTCCAGCTGTCCATAAGATACTGCTACCAGGTCCTAAGGGTCTGCTCTTTCTAGGATGAGATGTTTCCTGAGGTCCAGAAGTTCTATGAGGCTTCTAGTTAGACAGCAGAGACTAAAAGGCACTAAAGATGAACCAGGTGAGTGATCTCAGTCAGGAACCTGGAAAAGTCTGTAAGCCCAAATATTATTTAGCATTTAGTTCATTAGCACTGGTTTTGGTAAGCCCTAGGAGAGGAAACCTAGCCAGTGTCCATCTAAAAGTAGGCTTTTTTTCTGACCAATCCACATATCTGCTTTCATGAACTTCCAAATCCATTGGTATTAGAAGAAAGATGGCAAAGGTGAAAGAGAGGCAGAACGAGTGGCAAATGCAATGCCTGTTGCTGTTGCCACCAGAAGTTACAGAGATAGAAGCATCATGCAGCTATCCCCGTTCATGCACAACCCTTATTCCCCACTCATGCTTGGGAAACCAGAGGACTCCAGGATAGCAAGTGTTTGGTTTTTTTTCTTGAGAGAAGAGAGAGGCAGCTCAGCCTTGGCAACATGGTGACTCCCAGGGCCAAGGAAAGTCCCATGGGAATGTCGAGAGTGATAAGTGTCATTTTTTTCCATTCAGGAAGATATAGGGTCACCATTGAGAAAGCCAAATCTTGCCACCCCACAACTTCCTTCAAGACAAATACATGAAATTAGCACCTTCCCTTCAGCCTGATGCATTCCTGTCTTGGTGAGTGTTAGGAGAACAGGATAGGTTGAAAATCCTGGGGAGGATTAGTGTTCCAAAGATCCCACATTGACCCAAATTCCAAGATTGCAGGTTGTCCCACACATCATTTCTTGCATTCAGATTTGCCAACATCCACAAAGGGGTTTTCTAATTGTGCAGCAAGACATCTTAGTCATCTCCTCAAAAACAGTTGCTTGGCTGATGTGACAGGTCACAGCTCCATCTTACCTGAAAGTAAAACTTTCCCTCCTTGGTGTTAGAAGCTAGATTGGAAACTCTCAAGAAGGGAAACAGCTGGAGAAGGTGAGGAGAAAGGAAGGAAACATGGAATTACGGTGGTTAGTAACATTAGCTGAAGCTGGGGTGGCCGTACCGATATTACACAGGTCCCCTCCGTAGCTGGGAAGGCATAAGCATGTGAAAGAGTCGATGCCATCCACGCAGGTAGCTCCATTCTGACAGGGGTTTGAGTGGCATTCATCGATGTCTGCAAGAAATGAAGGGCTGCCATTAGGATCCCTGGCAGACAAATCCAGTGTGATGATGGCCCGTTGCTCCACTGGTCCAGGGCAAGACCTGCTGTTTGTGGAGAGGACTGGATGGGGATTGGTTCGTGCCCTAAGTACTGTTGTTGCTGCTGTTGCTGCTACTGCTGCTACTGCTCCTTCTGAAGCTTTGAATGCAAATGCCATAACAAGAGATTGAGGATAGATATCCTGGTGGCTGGAGGAGGAGCTTATACGGAGTCAGTTTTCTTAGTTCTTCTTAGGTCATTCTGCCATAAAACCAAATGATTTGCATGACATTAGCAGGAAAGTTCTTCCAAGATGTAGCATCTTCCTAATATTCCAACAGGCAATCCATCTTGCTTCCAAATGGGCCCACAAAGAATCCAGACTATTACAAAACAAGGTGATATACTCCACTTGTGGGAAAGGTTCTAGAAAATGTCATTCCATCCCATTTCCAACTAGACCATTAAGGTCTTTGGTATTTCTGGAGGCCTACTCATCCTGGAATTCTGGATTGGTTTTTAATTATAAATAAGTGAAGCAGGGCAAAATGGCAGAGAAGTTACAGTAAAAAAAAAAAGTTAGCAAAGATGACATTTATCTTTTTAAGAACTGATGAATAGTCCACTGAGTAAATGTAGAACATGACGGCAAATGGCATTCGCATATATGAAAACATATCTTTCTTTTGCAGGTATCTTTTCTCTTTTAGTGATCTCTTCCTGAAGCCCCAAGGTATTTCCTAACACACTGGGCACTAAACTTGTTGGGGATTTTGTTGGAAGGACAGTAGAGAAAAATATCTTGACTTCCTAGGGATCTTTCAGAGTCAGTTTCCTTCAGCTCAATGATCCAGGGATGATTTCCTCAAGTGAAATACAACTTTAATGATAACCTGGAGAACCAGAATCTTTTTTTTTCCTTATTAAGTGCTTATCGGCTCATCTTGAATGCCTCAGGAGTTAGTTTTCCTCAATAAGTATGGTAACTGATGAATTCTGGTATGGGGCCAAGTTCTCATCTTTCTTTCACTTTCAATGGACTCTTCCATTCTTCTGTTCTTCTGATAGCCAGATGATGCCACCAACAATTTTTTTTTCTGTTATTCAGGAAGTTGGATTAATATGATTATCAATTTACCTGGTGGCTCTGGGTAAAATAAAGTGCCATGGGCAGAGGTCTAAGATAAGAACTAACTGAGATGTCCTCTTGCATCCTGACACCCCACAATAACTCAAAATTTTCTTTCTCCATTGCCTTAATTTGGACCCAAAGGCTGAGGATACCTAAATAGTTCAGTTTGGTCCAGATACACATTGTGGTTGATGAGTATCTATCCATCTTTTCCCTGCCAGTCTGGAAAGGATAAGGAAATGCTTCATCATTTCCCCTTTGTCATAGTGTCACAGAATGATTGTCATAAGCTTCCAAATTTCTTCATATGGCATCGCTGGAGTAAATGGTTATTTCTGGTTTGAGGGAACCACATTTTGATCTGTAAGCTTGGTCTCATGAAGCCATAGAAGGGCCATGACTCCTAAATAAGAGACTTGGGGAAAATTTCTAGAATGTCAATATGCTGTTCTCATATAGGGCTGTCCATCAGTTGGCTGCAGCATATTGTTGGACTAGAATCCAAGTGTTCTGTCTTCACTAGTACAAATGTAAAGAATGGAAGTTTTCTTTCTTTTTTTAAACCCTTAATTTCTGTGTATTGGCTCATAGGTAGAAAAGTGGTAAGGGTGGGCAATGGGGGTCAAGTGACTTGCTCATGGTCACATAGCTGGGAAGTGTCTGAGGCCAGATTTGAACCTAGGACCTCCAGTCTCTAGGCCTGACTCTCAATCCACTGAACCACCCAGCTGCCCCAAGAATGGAAGTTTTTTAGATTTTCTCTTTAGCAATTTAGGGAGGTCAATACAAGATGAAATTCACATTTGAGAAGGCGAAAAAAAACCCCAAAACATCCAATCTGGCAATTTAGGAATTTTCCTCTTGATCCTGACATTAGCTTTGGGTCTATGGGAGGCATCTTCTTGGGATAAAAGGTAAATTCACTCAGTTTCAGGTTGAACACCTTGTCTTCCTTATCTTTAAATTCTCTTACATTTTATCAATGAGGAAACTAGAGAATGGGGTCAGAAACTGATAGTCTCAAAGTGAAGTCTGCTGAAATTCATCCAATTGAAGATTTAAACCCTATTCAACCAAAAAAAGATAAAACCAAAAAGGAAAAAAAAAGGCAAATCCCAAAATGTATGGAGAGATAATCCCAGCATACACCAGGATTCCCAGCAGCAGCAGTAGCAGCGCCAGTCTGCAAAGTGTAAGGTGGAGGTAGGGAGGGCTCTCACCTGAATAGGTAAGCAAGAGTTCTTTGTCCATTAGCTTCTATTATGTATCAAGGTAAAGCACCCTGTTGGCGATGGGAAAAAAGCAAAAACAGGAGCTAAAGCAGGATATTCAGCAGGGAATAAGGTTGATTGCAGGGAGAAAAGGTTGATCTCTGGAAGGGGGAGAAACATTCATTGGTTGGTTAGAAAACTTGGTGCCATGATCAGAGAGACCTGTGACCAACCTAAGGTCAAGGGAGGAAGGGAGGAGACACAAAGGAAGGTCATAGAGATAATTCCCCTAGAGTTCTATACAAAGGAAATACTTGGCTTACCACCTCCATCCCAAGTCTTATCAATGAGTCTCTTCTACAGATAGCTTTGACCTATTGCACACAATCTAATACAGATGCTTGGACTGATGGAAACTACAGTGAATGGGATTACATGCTGAATTCTCAAAAGCAACACATTCCATGATCATCCTAGAGGCAGGAAGATAAGGAGAGAGGGATTCTTATCAGGCCATGAATTCCTGTTTTATACTGCTGTCAACTTGAGGTCTTATCATTCCCTTTTCTGGAGTGGGTGTGGGGGAAAAATGTGTCTCCAATTCTCAAGGGTAGGAAGTTCTTCTTCTGGTCTGGAGTGAGTGAGATCTTGAGAAGGTCCCCTTTTCTCTTCATGATCTACTTCCTTTCAGTTTAAGAGGCTCAGAAGGTGTGGGAGCCTTCTTAGCTTCTGAAACTGAGAGAAATTTAGCTCCACCAAATTTCATGCAAGTCAACAAGAGCTGGGACAGAGATTTGGCCATCCCATGCGTCCACTTTGGAAAATGGGGATCTTCCTATTGGAAAAGGGGGATGCAAATAAGCTATCATGGGAAAGAAATGTCATAAAGATATATATATATATATATATGTATATATATATGTGTGTGTGTGTGTGTGTGTGTGTGTGTGTGTGTGTGTGTGTGTGTGTGTGAAGTGGATGAGGCTCAGGAAATGACATTAGAAATTGGGTCTCCGTTACACAGGGAGGAAGATCTCTGGGCTCATTGTATTAAACTCAAAGCCTAGCATTTCATGATTTTTCTGTGGCGTACACATTGGAAGGGCAATAAACATTGGAAGGGCAATAAACATCCGGATTGCCCAGTTGACTGGGCAATCTGGAAGGGGTCAGAATGCTTAGTGTTCCTTTCCAACTTCCTCTCACCAAGTAGAATGGTTTTAATTAATGACAGTGAACTCTTCATCCAAAGTACCTAACATTATATTCTTATTCATCTTCATAGGAACCCATTCAGAAAAGAGAAAATTCCGCTTGAATTCCCATGTTAAGTTCAGGGCAAGAGAGGCAGAGCTGGAAGGAGACTTGTGATGACACTTTCACCATGACATCATCAGAAACTGTGATTCCTCCCAGCCTCCAGGCCACGGCTCTTGCCCTATGGTCTGTCCATATCAAGAATGTAAGTTGAAAACTTTTCTTTGAGCTTAGGAAGACGTGGTATTTGACCTATAAAAAAGGCTAAAGGAAGTTTTCCATGTGGCGTTTTTTAGTCAGAAAGTTCTATCTAGATGATGCCAGGGGAAATCTCCAAAGTCAGCAGAACAAGGTTAATCATTTGGCTTCACAGATACCTTTGGTTTTGCTGAATGTTACACGGATGCTATGCATGTTTGATAAGGACTATGAAGAATAGGGCAATTTGACATGAGAATAACTGCCAATTACAAAGTACTTTATGATTTACAAACCTCATTTGAAGCTTTATGATTATCTATTATAATAGCTAACATTTGCATTGCGTTTACTGTGTACCAGGCACTGTGCTGAAGAGCTTTACAGTTATCATCTCATTTTGTCCTCACAACAACCCTGGAAGGTAGGTGCTATTATCATCCCCATTTTACAGAAGAAGAAACTCAGGCAAATAGGGTAGGCCACTTGCCCGAGTTTTAACTCAGGTTTTCCTGACTCCTGACTATCCACTGTTCCACTTAGCCCTTTTATATCTCATTGAAAGCTCCATGAGATTCCTGTGAGGTAGGTTCTATAGCTACTTTAGGATGAGGAAACTGAGGTTCAATGTGAACATGCCCATTATCACTTAGTGGTGAGTACAGGAAGAGGGATTTATCTGAATCCCAGACCAGCGCTCTATTCTGTATGGACAAGTCTGCTGCCTCTCATTAAACAGTGGTGGGGAAAACACCCTCATCTTAGTAGGGCCTGATTATTGCACAAGTGTGAAAATACATGGGCCATCTCGAATTCATTTTATTTATTTATTTATTTGTTTATTTCCTTACTCATTCATTCATTTATTCGTTTGTTTATTCATTCATTTATTTTTTCGAATTCATTTTTAAAGGAATGGCTCAACTGGAAGTTTAAAATACATATTTCCTTTCAGTAAACCAACACAAATGGTAATATGGTGTTCTACTATGCTGGGGAGACTATTATTCCCCACCTGGGAGAGAAGTTTCTTTGAAATATAAACTTTCCCGAGAGAAAGAGAAAATACCAGATCTCAGGCTCAGGGCCTGAGAACTAGAAAGTAAGATCTGGCAGTTAACAGAAAGAGAAACTGATTAAGTTTTATGTTTCTGGCCCTCTTAACCACCTAGTTAAGTGGAGCCCAAATAGCTCCATTGGTGAGCAGAAAATTAGATGTGAAATCTGGTTTCAGTTTTAATGCCCCCAGGTGCTAGTTAGCAATGGAAGAGAGGATTCTGAAATGGATTAGATTAGTGCATACAGTTCTGCCTTTAATCACTTAGGGATCAGAGAATTCATTACATGGATGTTTATTGCAGTGTCAAAAATGCTGATTAATAATTTATCAAGGACTTGTTTAGGGAATACTTGCTAAACAAGACAAAGATAATTGTCAAATCCTTTCTCTTAGGACTAATTACAACCTCAAACCCCCAGTCCTATGTGGGATGTTTCTTTAGTTATTCAAATATTGCAGTAAGAAGAATGCTTTGTCTTTGAAAACAGTCTTGGCCTTTTGCCCCATTCTGAGTGATGAATAGGCATGCAACCCAAATTAAAAGTTCCTGCTTCTGTTCAGGATCTGCCTTTGGAAAGGCAATGACAAGTGAGTAAATGATAAATCATTCTAAAGACAGGAAAGCCATAAAGAGCTCTTCTTTCCTCCTTCCCTTCCTTTCTCCCTCCCTTCCTCTCTTTTTTCTTTCTTCCTTCCTCCGTCCCTCCCTTCCTTCCCCCCTCTCCCTTCCTTCCCCCCCC